>NC_057805.1:426696408-426718673 GCF_018294505.1 Triticum aestivum
AAAAAATACATAGATGTAACTGCAAAAATGAGAGAAAACTACTCGCTAGGAGGTTTCACTCGAACCCATGCACCCCTCACCCGCAAGGGCACCCCTGGGTTACTTGTACTCGCACCCAAAGATCAATGATAATGAAAACATGTACAAATCGTAAAGTGCAAGCAAACTTAGGGCAAAAGTTCAAGTTCCCAAGGAAACATAGTCAACTTCATCGAAATCATCATTTGGAGATTAGGGCAAAAGTTTAAGTTCCCCAAGGAAACACAATCGACTTCATTGAAAACATCATTCTTTTGAAGAATAATAGTGGAAGTTTAGCAAAGTAGAGATAAGGTGAAGAATTTGGAGCACGCAGAACAACCCTTAGCCACCCAGGAAATCCTATATGCCGCTTATCGGGCCGTATAAGAGTTCTGCAGGACTTTTCGCCAGTCAGTCGAGCAAATAGACACAACACGTTTATTTTTTTGATTTTGTATTTATTTTTCTTTTCATTTCCTACACTTTTATTTCTCTTTTATCTATCATTTTCTTCCTTTTAGACTTTATTTTGTATTCCTCTTTTATTTTGGGTTTGTTTTTTTACTTTCAAGAAAATACATGAATAATATTCTTACTAATGCATGTATTTTTAAACATGCAGGAACAAATTGTTGTTGGATATATGATTATTTTACAAATCTAAATTTTTTATTTTATATGCGTAAATAATATTTAAATATGAGATAAAGATTTTCTTTTGCATTATAAAGTTTTACATGCAGGTATGTTAAAATTTTCATTTTCTATAAAAAAATTAGCTATATATTTTTAATTATTTCATTTGAAAATTTTAATGAAAATAGTGTGCGTTTGTTTTTTAGTAAATAAAAAGAAAGTTAATTGGCTGCCTAAGGCGGGCTGAAGTCGACTCATTGCCGGTTCCTCGTGGCCCAGCTACGACCTCGTAAGGCAATTTTTTTTTGAGTAACACCTCGTAAGGCAAATAGAGGCCGCTTGCTTGCGCAGGGCCAAACCGTCACAAAACAAAAAAGAACCCAAAACAAAAAAGAACTTTATTTGTATTCCTTCGGCTTTGGTTGATCAATAAAATCCCTAGTTACACTAAAAAAAAAGAACCAATAGGTCGGTACGGTCCTATTCGCTGCCGCTGCCGCTGCCGCATCAGAGCCGCCACGCCACGGCCACGGCCAACGCCCCACACCGCCACGCCGCGCGCGAGCCAGCAAGAGGGCGACCGGCGTCGAGCAGGCCCCGGACGGTGGCACCGCGTCGTGCGAGCCGGCGACCGCGAGTGGACTAGCAGCGAGGAGCGGCCGCCGGATCGCGGGGCTCTGCGGACCGCACGGCGCGGACGGCGACGGCAGCAGATTGCCCCCTTTAAGACATCAATCCGAGCTTTCTCTTTTGGTCAATTTCAGTGCCAGGTTTGTTGTGTCTTCTGTCTCTCTCCTATTGTAATATACTTGGTGAAATTTGATTTATCTGGTATGAACTGCGTATGCCTCACCATACCTTACATCGTTAGTCATGTGAAATTATAAATACTACGGCACTAATTTTATTGGCCATATGACCACTTGCTAATCGAAAACTCCATCTTCTTTGCATACTCATGTTTTCTCCTGAATCCCAATTGAATGGGTGTCTACAGCATGTTATGTGTTTTTATCTGTTTATCAATCTCAAATCATATTTGTGGGTATCCCCAAGACTCAGATTAGCTGTAATGGCAAATTATATCCTTTTTCATGCACACTTATAAACACAAGCCTTTAACAGCAATGGTGTGGAGGAATTTTGCACATGGTGGCACTTTGAACTATGGGTATGTTTGAATGCATTCTTTACATAAAAAAACTTGCTCTCTGCTTGTTAGGCACTTGTACTAGTACTACTAGTTGCTGTGGAGATATTCAGTATTGACTGTCTAATGGGGCTAGTCTAATTAATTGGGCGTGGAATATATATCTCTACAAGCGTACATAATTTTCATGTTTGTTTTTGTGTATATTGATGTATCACAAGCATGAGAATCAAGTATCGTACTAGCTATTTACTGTTCAAAATAGTACTGGTACTGGTTTTCGTCTATTTCTGGATCCTCCCCTTTTAGTAAATTTACAATATGTGGAGGACAGCTTCTAGCTTGATTTGAAATAATTTCTAATCAGCCAAATAATTTGCAGGGAGCAGTACAAGGTTTTTCTTCTGTCAAGAGGGGTGGGTGTTCTCGCATTTCCTCAAGCAGAGGAGAAGCAGTATAAAGTTGTTTAGTGATAATGGAACCAAAGCATTCTGCTGAAATGTCCAGGTGCAACATCTTGACTAACCTTTAGCAACGAATGTGCCCTAACGATTTCAGTTGATTATATAACATAGAAATGATCTGCAGGCATTTGGACAAGCAAAGTCATGCCTTAATGGAAACATACCGAGCAATGTCCCATGAGTTGCATAAACTACAGGTGAGCCTCAATACTACTAGAATTTTATATTAAGAAGGAATCTCAGGGGTATTTCTTTAGTACTCAATTGCTGTCATTTTATATAGGTTGAAGAGGAAACAATCATGCGCAAGTTGTATGAGCTGATGTCTGCAGAAGGGCTTCTTCCAAAGGTACATTGTTGGTGCTGCTGTTCTGAATTTCGCCGTTGTAGTTGTTGAGCTTAGCATCACACTTACCATTAAACCAACTGTAACTATATATATCTATACGGTAAAATAGAGGGCTCAGCCAACAGTGCAGATTTACTAATAACTGAAATATAGCATGCAGAAAATAAATGATAACTTCATAAGTGAATGAGGAATTTGATTTTAGGAGGAAATAACCTGTCATGCTGCTAAGACTTTCCTGTTATTCTTAAATGGTAACAGCTACTTGTTTCCATATACTGATTATTAAGCCTTTTTTATTTTAAGTTGGACAAATAACTAGTAGAATAACATTCTTTGGTAATATGTCTCGTCTAAGTAGAATCAATTGTTATTGAACCTCAAGTGATGTAACTGAGGATACAGTAATTCTTAACTTGAATTGCTACCACTCATTTTTTGGGTCTTGCATTTTTTATTATTCAAACAATTTGGCATCCATGTCTAATAAGACTAAAGAAATGCTGATTGAGCTAGCATTATTCATACAAGTAGCGTTTTTCTAGAAACCACTTTAAATGTAAAGTTGAGCTATTCTCAATCCTCCCCCGCAAAAAAAAAAGAGCTATCAATCCTATGTGCTCATACCTGTGTATGTGTTGACACTTCAAGAGAGAATCACTGATTCCTAAGAAAAGCCTACTTTCTCCACTTATGGTTTCATGCATTCATGAACTTAGGTCATAAAAGAAACGCTTATTTAGTCCATTTTTCTGTCTTAGGCACTTGAAACGTAAGACAATCAACTTCATTTCATGCTGCTCTGCCTCCTTTAACCAATCTCCCAATAATTGATGCAGCACAAGGAAAAAAGGCAGCTGGAGAAAGCAGGGGAATCAAGCCAGGAAAACGAAGAACAAGAACCATAGAATGTTAACCGTGAATCTGCAATATATGATGTTCCATGGGGATGCAACCGATCTTCGGTATCCACTCCAATGGATATTACTGTAGTGAAATTTTTGTCTCAGTTCCAGCAGTTAGTTTCCCTGTAATTTTCCAAACTGCACAACGGAACCTTGAATCTGGCTACTGTTCTGTGAGGAATTTTGAGATGGATTTCGAACCTTGTTTGTTCCTAGACGCTTTGGAAAGCTTGGGGCATGCATGACTAGCACATGAATTTTATGAATCTTGAATGTGACTACTGTTCAAACTTGTCAGTGAGGAATGGGCAGCTGACTCTAGTCTGTTTTACCTTACGCACATGTTGTGTATGAGAATCTTGTGTTTTGAGATGGGTTTCCTGTCGTGCTACTTGTTTGTTCCTGGTCGCTTTGGAAAACCTGGGGCATAACTAGCACATGATTTTTGTGAAGTTAGTAGATTCTTGGACAGTGGACGCAATATGAAATGTTTAACAGGCCAGATAATTTTCATCATTGCTAATATATTTTCCATTCCCTTTGCTTGGAGCAGGCGACACGACACTGACTACTCTCCATTGCAACGCTGGATGCATTCAGTGTCCATTGGATAGTGGAACACAGTTCTCTGGTAGTCTATGCATAATCTTTCAAGCTTCAGCACGGTCAGTGTATGGATGGAATTACCTGATGATGCATGTTAGCATTCTGACGAAGCAAGCTAAAAGCACATGTGTTATCGTAGCTACAATCACAGGTGTGCCCATAATCGGGTCACAGCCACCATAACTTTGACCTCGGCCTCTGAAATGATCAAGTGTTGATCCCTGTTAGATATGCGGTAGCATATGATCAGGAACAGTTGTGTGGGTTTCTCTCAGACCTGCATCTACACTCGGATGATCTTCTTTAGTTAGGTGTTCACTCTGATCTTGATCCAGCGACCCCCTGTCATTCCTGTGAACCAGTATGTAGATAGTCGAGAAGATGACCTGGGGGACGCAAGATCTTCATCTAACGACGCCTTTTACTGTTTCTGTCTAGTTACTTTACTTTAGCTCTTTTATTACTGCTATTTGGACTGTAATGGCTATAAAAGCCATTGATCCCAGCTGCCCTATGTATCAAGTTGTAATCGGGTTGTAACCCTAGCTACTACCGAGTGGTTGGCTCTACTTTCCCCATTTCAAGTTATAGAACCCTAGCTAGTTCCCTTTGAATCCGGTGCTAGTTCCTTCTGGTGCACTAGTGGTGGCGGGGGTTGACAAAAGGATTTGGAGGCAGATTTGACTGCCCTCGTGGTAGTAAAATCCCCCCGTTAGCCCACCCAGATGAGTTTGAACAAGCTACAAAAGTTCACCGCTTTCTATAAATCTCTATACTTCAATGGCAAATTCGGGCGATTCAGGAAGCACAACACGACTAAAACTCAAATCTCCGCAACTGGACGTGCAAACTCTACAACAACAGTGTGCAGCTGATAAGCAGGAGTTTACTAAATTTGCAACATCGGTCAACAAGAATTTCGCAACATTCGAAGGTAGTTTCTCCAAAATTCATCCAGTTTTGGCAGGATTTTTGCTGAGCAACAGAATTTTGGTAAACAACCAGCTGAAGTGGTAGCCCCTGCCCTACCTGGTACTCCTGACAATATAAACCAGGCAAGAACTGTTATAATTTTACCGGGACAAGGCAGTGTTAATCAAGATCCACATAACATGGGCAGACCCAAGGACAAGTCACCTCTATAGTCCATGGGACAGCAGGAAGAGAAAATCTTGTGAAAAACAATACGATGGTTCCTTACAGACACCCATCTTCACGTAGAAGGAGCTGAACCTCGGGCAGAGGAGGTGGTTGGAGCTCATAAAGGATTATGACATTAGATTGCATTATCACCCAAGGAAGGCCAATGTTATGGCAGATGAGTTGACCGTAAGAGTTATGTTAATACTCTCACCATAGGAGGATTACCTCAGGAGTTAGCTGACGATCTCAGAGGTCTCCACTACGCGCAACATCAGCATGGTGCAAACAATATGCATAAACAAGACAATGCTCGGTATAATTATGAGGATGAGGATTTGAACATGGTCCGAGAGCAAATAGAGCAAGGTGTCAAAATCCTAATGACATAAGAAGAAACATTGCCACTATCAAACCTGCTAGATACAATATACCTCAGTCTGAAGAAGACGATGATGTAGGCCACTGGATACAAACTATTAAGAAATACTTTGATACCGAACACCTTTAGAGCAAAGAATTGAATTTGCAGTTTCTTATCCAAAGGGACCTGTAGTGCAATGGCGGAGAGGCTCCAGATACAATGTTCAGACACTTCCATGGCACATATTCTGTAGATATTTGGGAGACAGATACTCTGAAACTTCTATCACTAATAATGTGAGATCTTTCCATGCACCAAGTCAAACGGGAACAGTGGGAAAATACATTGAAAAGTTTGAGAGAACACTAAAACCGATGAGAAGAGATAACCCACACTCCTGATGATTATTTTGTAACTAGTTTCATGGTAGGTTTATTAGATTACATCAAAGCTCATTTGGAATGTCACAAACGCAAAGACTTGCAAACTGCCATGTGGTTAGCTAGACGAATGGAAGATGCAACCCCTCCTAAAAGGTCAGCATTCACTCCTTTGCAATTAGAAGACAAGTCAACTTTGACACTCCAAAACATGCTACTACCTTGCCACCAAATCAAGTTGTGATACAACAAGCCAGGCAAACAGGACATAGACAAGTTTGCAAACCCGGTTGAAAAAAATGGTGCATGCGGAACCTTCTGAAAATTCAAACTTGATCTATATTATTAATAGTGAAGAAGATCTAGTCGAATTCCAAGCACAACAAGAAGATGAGGTCATGCAAATTTCTATGCATGCTGCAATGGGCACTTGAGCAGCTAAAAATACATTCATTGTCAATATCCAGTTGTGCAATACTACTACCACTACATTGACTAACAGTGGGAGTACTTCCACTTTCATCTCCCCTAAAATTGCAGAAAAACTTCCTGGCAAACCAACCCATGCAAGAAACTAAAAGTTCCGGTGGCTAGTGGGGGTATACTGTGGAGTCAATTTATCTAGTCAGGATTGCTCTTACAGTAGAAAATTTCCGAGATGACGTGTTACACTTAAAGGGATATGGCATTATATTGAGGGTTGATTGGTTGAGGAAGTATAGTCCAGTGAAACTACATCAAATGCAAATGAGAATTACATATTGCAAAGGAGAACATGTGATTTTTCATCATGAGACCTTGCCTTCCAGTACTAAAATTCCTGCAACTTTCAGTATCTCCAAACTAACGGGTAGGCTGGTTGTAGTGCTTTTGTCTTGGTTTCTGCTGCTACCCTAGATAGTGAAGAGACTACAATACCAATTCCTGCTGAAGTCCAGTCCCTTACTCAGGAATTTGCAGATATTTTTACGGAACCTAGCACACCACGCCCAAAGAGTAGATTTTGTGACCATACCATTCCCATCCCAAAATATGCTAATGTGATAAACACAGACTACCTCATCACCAAAACACGCCCTTGAAGAAATTATCAAGCAACTGATATGGCTGGAGTAATTAAGCCTAGATCAAACCCATACTCCTCACTAGCTATACTAGTCAATAAAAAGGATGGGACTTGAGGTTGTATGGATTACAAAAAACTCTGTGCCATGACTATTAAAATATCATATCCCTACTATTGAGGACCTCCTGGATGAATTGCATGGAACAATGTTCTTTTCCAAAATTGATTTGAGGAGTGGCTACCATCAAATCAGAATGAAGCCTGAAGATATTGAAAGACTACTTTTTCAACATAACTTGGACATTAGGAGTACTTGGTTATGCCATTTGGTCTCACTAATGCTCCAACAACCTTTCAATATCTCATGAAATAAAACTTGGAGCCGTTTTAAAGAAAATTTGTGGTAGTATTCTTTGATGATATTCTAGTTTACAAGCAAGTGTTTATTACACTCGGAGCTAACAAACTATTTACAAAACTCTCTAAGTGCACCTTTGGCCAGAAAAAGTGGATTATTTGGGGCATATAATACAAGGAGGTGGAGTTGCTATTGACCCTATTAAAATACAAGATGTGGTTGATTGGCCTGTTCCCAAAAATGTCACTCAGCTAAGAGGATTTTTGGGGTTAACTAGCTATTACAGATGATTCATGCAAATCATGGCATAATTTACAGACCCTTATTTGACTCTTTCAAAAAGGACTCTTTCTATAGTCTAATACACAACCAGAAACATTTACCACACTTAAGAGCAAGCTCACATCAACTCATGTTCTAGTTCTGCAAACTTTCACAAACCCGTTGTATTGGAAGAAGATGTAAGTGGGTATGGCATAGGAGAATTCCTAATGCAAGAGGGCAAACCAATTGCCTACATGAGCAAGAGCATTGGACCTAAAGCACAATGATTAGCACTGATGGCAAAGTGCCACTAGCAATTATAGAAGCATTAAAAAATGTGGAAACACTATTTTGTAGCTTCTTCCCCCGTAATCAAAACTGGTCAAGAGAGTTCGAAATACATGCAAGAGCAAAAGCTCACTAAGGGCATCCAATATAAATTACTTGTAAAACGGTAGGAGTACAACTACAATGTTGAGTACAATAGAGGAAGGGAAAATAGAGCAGCAGATGCTTTCTCAAGGGTTAAAGGCATAGTGAACAGTTTGATTGCTAGTACTGTTCTTCCTCCATGGATCATTGATGTGGTCAAGTCTTATCAAAATGACCAAATGCACTAACATTATCTCTGAATTGGCAGTTAGGATAACAAACCCATTTCACATTTAAAATGGATTTTCAGATACAAAAGCAAAAATTTGGTTTGCAGCACGGCTAATCTTTAGACATGAGTTGATACAAGATTTTCATAAGTCTGAACTAGGGGGACACTATGGTGAAAATACAATTTATCGGAGATTACACCTATTGTTCCATTGCGCAGGGCTGAAACAAGATGTAATTGCATATGTCCAAGCTTCTCATATGTGCCAATTAAATAAAGCAAAGCACACCCATTACCTAGATTGTTGCAGTCACTTCCAATTCCTGGCCTTGCTTGGTGACATGTAAGCATGAACTTTGTAGAAGGGCTGCTTCTATTTGAACACAAGGACCTGATTTTAGTGGTGGTGGATAAATTCACTAAGTATGCTCATTCATCTCTATTAAACACCCCATTTCAGTACAGTCAATTGGAACGGCCTTTCTAGGCAACATACTCAAATTTCACCATGTAAGCATGGACTTTGTGGAAGGACTACTTCTATTTGAACATAAGGACCTGATTTTAGTGGCGGTGGATAGATTCACTAAGTATGCTCATTAATCTCTATTAGACACCCCATTTTAGTACAGTCAGTTGCAAAGGCCTTTCCAGGCAACATACTCAAATTGCATGGATTACCTGCTGTGATAGTGACTGGTAGATACATAATCTTCACATATCACATGTGACAATCCTTGTTTAAGATACTTAGAGTCAAGTTTCATATCACCCTCAATCTAACGGCCGGACAAAGAGAGTCAATCAGTGCCTAGAATCATATTTGAGGTGCATAGCTTTTCAAATTCAAAAAAAGTGGCACTCATGGCTAGCTCTAGCAGAGTGGTTCCTAAAAAATGGCACATTTTCAGGCATTGTATGGATTTCCCCCATCACTCGTAGCCCCGAAACTAGTCTGCATGAACTCATTTCACTAGATTCAACGAACTTAGTGCAAAACAGATAAATAGCCACTCAATTGCTTAAGGTTATTACAAGAATATGCCACGATGAGGCAGTTTGCTGACAAAAAAAAGAATTCCTAGAGAATTTCTAGTGGGTACAATGGTCTACTTAAAGATTCAACCTTATAGGCATACTTTCCTAAGCATTCACAGACATTTGAAACTACACAAGTTCTATCGCCCATTGAGAAGACTTGAGAAAATAGAAAACTCCTCTTACAAATTGTTGTTGCTAGAAGGTTGTAAATGTTGGGGAACGCAGTATTTCAAAAATTTCCTACGAACACGCAAGATCTATCTAGGTGATGCATAGCAACGAGCGGGGAGAGTGTGTCTACGTACCCTCGTAGACTGAAGCGGAAGCGTTTAGTAACGCGGTTGATGTAGTCGAATGTCTTCGCGATCCAACCGATCCAAGTACCGAACGCACGGCACCTCCGCGATCTACACACGTTCAGCTCGGTGACGTCCCTCGAACTCTTGATCCAGTTGAGGCCGAGGGAGAGTTCCGTCAGCACGACGGCGTGGTGACGGTGATGATGAAGTTACCGACGCAGAGCTTCGCCTAAGCACTACGACGATATGACCGAGGTGTGTAACTGTGGAGGGGGGGGCACCGCACACGGCTAAGACATTGTCTGTTGTGCTATTGGGGTGCCCCCTGGCCACGTATATAAAGGAGGGAGGGAGAGAGGAGGCCGGCCAGGTTGGGCGCGCCAAGGGGGGAGTCCTACTTGGACTCCTAGGATTCGGCCCCCCCCTTTTTCCTTTCTCCCACCGGAGGGAAAGGGAAGGAGAGAGAGGGGGAAGGAAAGAGGGGGGCCGGCCCCCTCCCCTAGTCCAATTCGGTTTGGGCAAGGGGAAGGGCGCCCCTCCCACGTGGCCCTTTATCCTCTCCTCCAATAAGGCCCAATAGGTACTCCGAAAAATACTCTTGGCCCTTACTTCTCCCGGCGAATTCCCGTAACTCTCCGGTACTCCGAAAAATACCCGAATCACTCGGAACCTTTCCGATGTCCGAATATAGCCTTCCAATATATCGATATTTACGTCTTGACCATTTCGAGACTCCTCGTCATGTCCATGATCTCATCCGACACTATGAACAACCTTCGGTACATCAAATCACATAACTCATAATACAAATCGTCATCGAACGTTAAGCGTGCGGACCTTACGGGTTCGAGAACTATGTAGACATGACTGAGACACATCTCTGGTCAATAACCAATAGCGGAACATGGATTCTCATATTGGCTCCTACATATTCTACGAAGATCTTTATCGGTCAAACGCATAACAACATACGTTGTTCCCTTTGTCATCGGTATGTTACTTGCCCGAGATTCGATCGTCGGTATCTCAATACCTAGTTCAATCTCGTTACCGGCAAGTCTCTTTACTCATTCCGTAATGCATCATCCCGCAACTAACTCATTATTCACATTGCTTGCAAGGCTTATAGTGATGTGCATTACCGAGAGGGCCCAGAGATACCTCTCCGATACACGGAGTGACAAATCCGAATCTCGATATATGCCAACTCAACAAACACCTTCGGAGACACATGTAGAGCATCTTTATAATCACCCAGTTACGTTGTGACGTTTGATAGCACACAAAGTGTTCCTCCAGTATTCGGGAGTTGCAAATCTCATAGTCAGAGGAACATGTATAAGTCATGAAGAAAGCAGTAGCAATGAAACTGAAACGATCATAATGCTAAGCTAACGAATGGGTCTTGTCCGTCACATCATTCTCTAATGATGTGATCCCGTTCATGAAATGACAACACATGTCTATGGCTAGGAAACTTAACCATCTTTGATTAACGAGCTAGTCAAGTAGAGGCATACTAGGGACACTCTGTTAATCTATGTATTCACACATGCACTAAGTTTCCGGTTAATACAATTCTAGCATGAATAATAAACATTTAACATGAAATAAGGAAATAAATAATAACTTTATTATTGCCTCTAGGGCATATTTCCTTCAGTCTCCCACTTTCACTATAGTCAATAATCTAGTTCACATCACTATGTGATTTAACACCAATAGTTCACATCACCATGTAATTAACACCCATAGTTCACATCGCCATGTGACCAACACTCAAAGTGTTTACTAGAGTCAGTAATCTAGTTTACATCGCCATGTGATTAACACCCAAAGAGTACTAAGGTGTGATCATGTTTTGCTTGTGAGAGAAGTTTAGTCAACGGGTCTGCCAAATTCAGATCCGTATGTATTTTGCAAATTTCTATGTCTACAATGCTCTCCACGGAGCTACTTTAGCTAATTGCTCCCACTTTCAATATGTATCCGGATTGCGACTTAGAGTCATCCAGATCGGTGCCAAAGCTTGCATCGACGTAACTCTTTACGACGAACTCTTTATCACCTCCATAACCGAGAAATATTTCCTTAGTCCTCTAAGGATAATTTTGACCGCTGTCCAGTGATCTACTCCTAGATCAAAATTGTACTCCCTTGCCAATCTCATGGCAGGGTATACAATAGGTCTGGTACACAGCATGACATACTTTATAGAACCTATGACTGAGGCATAGGGAATGACTTTTCATTCTCTTTCTATTTTTCTGCCGTGGTCGGGTTTTGAGTCTTTACTCAACTTCACACCTTGTAACACAGGCAAGAACTCCTTCTTTGACTGTTCCATTTTGAACTACTTCAAAATCTTGTCAAGGTATGTACTCATTGAAAAAACTTATCAAGTGTCTTGATCTATCTTTATAGATCTTGATGCTCAATATGTAAGCAGCTTCATCGAGGTCTTTCTTTGAAAAACTCCTTTCAAACACTCCTTTATGCTTTCTAGAAAATTCTACATCATTTCCGATCAACAATATGTCATTCACATATACTTATCAGAAATGCTGTAGTGCTCTCACTCACTTTCTTGTAAATACTGGCTTCACCATAAGTCTGTATAAGACCATATGCTTTGATCACCTTATCAAAGCGTATATTCCAACTCCGAGATGCTTGCACCAGTCCATAGATAGATCGCTGGAGTTTGCACATTTTATTAGCACCTTTAGGATCGACAAAACCTTCTGGTTGCGTCATATACAACTCTTCTTTAAGAAATCCATTAAGGCATGTAGTTTTGACATCCATTTGCCAGATTTCATAAAATGTCGCAATTGCTAACATGATTCGGACAGACTTAAGCATTGCTACGAGTGAGAAAATCTCATCGTAGTCAACACCTTGAACTTTGTCAAAAACCTTTTTCACAAGTCTAGCTTTGTAGATAGTAACTCTACTATCAGCGTCCGTCTTCCTCTTGAAGATCCATTTATTTTCTATTGCTTGCCGATCATCGGGCAAGTCAACCAAAGTCCATACTTTGTTCTCATACATGGATCCTATCTCAGATTTCATGGCCTCAAGCCATTTTACGGAATCTGGGCTCATCATCGCTTCCTCATAGTTCGTAGGTTCGTCCTGGTCTAGTAACATGACTTCCAGAACCGGATTACCATACCACTCTGGTGCGGAACATACTCTGGTTGACCTATGAGGTTTGGTAGTAACTTGATCTGAAGTTTCATGTTCATCATCATTAACTTCCTCACTAATTGGTGTAGGCATCACTGGAACTGATTTCTTTGATGAACTACTTTCCAATTTGGGAGAAGGTACAATTATCTTATCAAGTTCTACATTCCTCCCACTCACTTCTTTCGAGAGAAACTCCTTCTCTAGAAAGGATCCATTCTTAGCAACAAAGATCTTGCCTTCGGATCTGTGATAGAAGGTGTACCCAACATTTTCTTTTGGGTATCCTATGAAGACGCACTTCTCCGATTTGGGTTTGAGCTTTATCAAGTTGAAACTTTTTCACATAAGCATCGCAACCCCAAACTATAAGAAACGACAGCTTAGGTTTCTTGCCAAACCATAGTTCATATGGTGTCGTCTCAACGGATTTAGATGGTGCCCTATTTAACGTGAATGCAGCTGTCTCTAATGCATAACCCCAAAACGATAGTGGTAAATAGGTAAGAGACATCACAGATCGCACCATATCAAATAAAGTACGGTTATGACATTCAGACACACCATTACGCTGTGGTGTTCCAGGTGGCGTGAGTTGCGAAACTATTCCACATTGTTTCAAATAAAGACCAAACTCGTAACTCAAATATTCGTCTCCACGATCAGATCGTAGAAACTTTATTTTCTTGTTACGATGATTTTCCACTTCACTCTGAAATTCTTTGAACTTCTCAAATGTTTCAGACTTATGTTTCATCAAGTAGATATACCCATATCTGCTCAAATCATCTGTGAAGGTCAGAAAATAACGATACCCGCCGCGAGCCTCAACACTCATCGGATCGCATACATCAGTATGTATTATTTCCAATAAGTCAGTTGCTCGCTCCATTGTTCCGGAGAACGGAGTCTTAGTCATCTTGCCCATGAGGCATGGTTCGCAAGCATCAAGTGATTCATAATCAAGTGATTCCAAAAGCCCATCATCATGGAGTTTCATCATGCGCTTTAGACCAATATGACCTAAACGGCAGTGCCACAAATATTGCACTATCATTATCAACTTTGCATCTTTTGGCATCAATATTATGAATATGAGTATCACTACGATCGAGATTCAATAAACCATTCACCTTGGGTGTATGACCACAGAAGGTTTTATTCATGTAAACAGAATAACAATTATTCTTTTGACTTAAATGAATTACTGTATTGCAATAAACATGATCCAATCATATTATGCTCAACACAAACACCAAATAACATTTATTTTAGGTTCAACACTAATCCCGAAGGTAAAGGGAGTGTGCGATGGTGATCTTATCAACCTTGGAATCACTTCCAACACACATCGTCACCTTGCCCTCAACTAGTCTTTGTTCATTTTGTAACTCCTGTTTCGAGTTACTAATCATAGCAACTGAACCAGTATCAAATACCCAGCGGCTACTATGAACACTAGTAAAGTACACAACAATAACATGTATATCATATATACGTTTGTTCACTTTGCCATCCTTCTTATCCGCCAAGTATTTGGGGCAGTTCCGCTTCCAGTGACCATTTCCTTCGTAGTAGAAGCACTCAGTTTCAGGCTTGGGTCTAGCTTTGGGCTTCTTCATGGGAGTGGCAACTTGCTTGCCATTCATCTTGAAGTTCCCTTTATTTCCCTTGCCCTTTTACTTGAAACTAGTGGTGTTGTCAACCATCAACATTTGATGCTTTTCTTGATTTCTACCTTCCGATTTCATCATCACGAAGAGTTCAGGAATCTTTTTCGTCATCCCTTGCATATTATAGTTTATCATGAAGTTCCAGTAACTTGGTGATAGTGACTAGAGAACTCTGTCAATCACTATCTTATCTGGAAGATTAACTCCCACTTGATTCAAGCGATTGTAGTACTCAGATATTCTGAGCACATGCTCACTGGTTGAGCTATTCTCCTCCATCTTGTAGGCAAAGTACTTGTCAGAGGTCTCATACCTCCCGACACGGGCACGAGTCTGAAATACCAATTTCATCTCTTGGAACATCTCGTATGATCCGTGGCGTTCAAAACGTTTTTGAAGTCCCGGTTCTAAGTTGTAAAGCATGATGCACTAAACTATCAAGTAGTCATCATACCGAGCTTTGTCAAACGTTCATAATGCCTGCATCTGCTTCTGCAATAGGTCTGTCACCTAGCAGTGCATCAAGGACATAATTCTTCTGTGCAGCAATGAGGAAAATCCTCAGATCACGGACCAAGTCCGCATTATTGCTACTATCATCTTTCAACTTATATTTCTCTAGGAACATATAAAAAATAAACGGGGAGCTACATCGCGAGCTATTGATCTACAACATAGATATGCTAATACTACCAGGACTAAGTTCATGATAAATTAAAGTTCAATTAATCATATTACTTAAGAACTCCCACTTAGATAGACATCCCTCTAGTCATCTAAATGATCACGTGATCCAAATCAACTAAACCATGTCCGATCATCACATGAGATGGAGTAGTTTTCAATGGTGAACATTACTATGTTGATCATATCTACTATATGATTCACGCTCGACCTTTCGGTCTCCAGTGTTCCGAGGCCATATCTGCATATGCTAGGCTCGTCAAGTTTAACCCGAGTATTCCGCATGTGCAAAACTGGCTTTCACCCGTTGTATGTGAACGTAGAGCTTATCACACCCGATCATCACGTGGTGTCTCGGCACGACGAACTGTCGCAACGGTGCATACTCAGGGAGAAAACTTATACCTTAAAATTTAGTGAGAGATCATCTTATAACTCTACCACCGAGCTAAGCAAAAAAAGATGTATAAAAGATAAACATCACATGCAATCAAAATATGTGACATGATATGGCTATCATCATCTTGTGCCTTTGATCTCCATCTCCAAAGTACCGTCATGATCTCCATCGTCACCGGCATGGCACCATGATCTCCATCATCTTGATCTCTATCAATGTGTCGTCACATGGTCGTCTCGCCAACTATTGCTATCGCATAGCGATAAAGTAAAGCAATTATATGGCGCTTGCATCTTATGCAATAAAGAGGCAACCATAAGGCTCATGCCAGTTGCCGATAACTTCAACAAAACATGATCATCTCATACAAAAATTTATATATCATCACGTCTTGACCATATCACTTCACAGCAAGCCCTGCAAAAATAAGTTAGACGTCATCTACTTTGTTGCTGCAAGTTTTACGTGGCTGCTACGGGCTTAGCAAGAACCGTTCTTACCTACGCATCAAAAACCACAACTATTTTTTGTCAAGTGTGCTGTTTTAACCTTCAACAAGGACCGGGCGTAGTCACACTCGATTCAACTAAAGCTGGAGAAACAGACACCCACTAGCCACCTATGTGTGAAGCACGTCGGTAGAACCAGTCTCGCGTAAGCGTACGCGTAATGTCGGTCTGGGCCGCTTCATCCAACAATACCGTGGAATCAAAGTATGCCATGCTGGTAAGCAGTATGACTAGTATCGCCCACAACTCTTTGTGTTCTACTCGTGCATATAACATATACGCATAGACCTGGCTCGGATGCCACTGTTGGGGAACGTAGTATTTCAAAAATTTCCTACGAACACGGAAGATCTATCTAGGTGATGCATAGCAACGAGCGGGGAGAGTGTGTCTACGTACCCTCGTAGACCGAAAGCGGAAGCGTTTAGTAACGCGGTTGATGTAGTCGAACGTCTTCACAATCCAACCGATCCAAGTACCGAACGCACGGCACCTCCGCGATCTGCACACGTTCAACTCGGTGACGTCCCTCGAACTCTTGATCCAGTTGAGGTCGAGGGAGAGTTCCGTCAGCACGACGGCGTGGTGACGGTGACGATGAAGTTACCGGCGCAGGGCTTCGCCTAAGCACTGCGACGATATGACCGAGGTGTGTAACTGTGGAGGGGGCACCGCACACAGCTAAGACATTGTCTGTTGTGCTATTGGGGTGCCCCCTGGCCACGTATATAAAGGAGGGAGGGAGAGAGGAGGCCGGCCAGGTTGGGCGTGCCAAGGGGGGAGTCCTACTTGGACTCCTAGTCCAAGTAGGATTCGGCCCCCCTTTTTCCTTTCTCCCACCGGAGGGAAAGGGAAGGGAGGGAGAGGGGGAAGGAAAGAGGGGGGCCGGCCCCCTCCCCTAGTCCAATTCGGTTTGGGCAAGGGGCAGGGCGCCCCTCCCATGTGGCCCTTTCTCCTCTCCTCCAATAAGGCCCAATAGGCCCATTACTTCTCTCGGCGAATTCCCGTAACTCTCCGGTACTCCGAAAAATACCCGAATCACTCGGAACCTTTCCGATGTCCGAATATAGCCTTCCAATATATCGATCTTTATGTCTCGACCATTTCGAGACTCCTCGTCATGCCCGTGATCTCATCCGGGACTCCGAACAACCTTCGGTACATCAAATCACATAACTCATAATACAAATCGTCATCGAACGTTAAGCGTGCGGACCCTACGAGTTCGAGAACTATGCAGACATGACCGAGACACATCTCCGGTCAATAACCAATAGCGGAACCTGGATGCTCATATTGGCTCCTACATATTCTACGAAGATCTTTATCGGCCAAACCGCATAACAACATACGTTGTTTCCTTTGTCATCGGTATGTTACTTGCCCGAGATTCGATCGTCGGTATCTCAATACCTAGTTCAATCTCGTTACCGGCAAGTCTCTTTACTCGTTCCGTAATGCATCATCCCGCAACTAACTCATTAGTCACGTTGCTTGCAAGGCTTATAGTGATGTGCATTACCGAGAGGGCCCAGAGATACCTCTCCGATACACGGAGTGACAAATCCGAATCTCGATATATGCCAACTCAACAAACACCTTCGGAGACACCTGTAGAGCATCTTTATAATCACCCAGTTACGTTGTGACGTTTGATAGCACACAAAGTGTTCCTCCGGTATTCGGGAGTTGCATAGTCTCATAGTAAGAGGAACATGTATAAGTCATGAAGAAAGCTGTAGCAATGAAACTGAAACGATCATAATGCTAAGCTAACGAATGGGTCTTGTCCGTCACATCATTCTCTAATGATGTGATCCCGTTCATCAAATGACAACACATGTCTATGGCTAGGAAATTTAACCATCTTTGATTAACGAGCTTGTCAAGTAGAGGCATACTAGGGACACTTTGTTTGTCTATGTATTCACACATGTACTAAGTTTCCGGTTAATACAATTCTAGCATGAATAATAAACATTTAACATGAAATAAGGAAATAAATAATAACTTTATTATTGCCTCTAGGGCATATTTCCTTCAGTAAACTACACCCTACTTTTCCATGTGAGTAAACTTAAGCAATACATTGGCCCCGAAGTGATTTCTACTCCACACCTGCCTTTGGTTGATGATCAAGGACACATCATAATGGAGCTACAAGTGATTTTAGTAAGAAAACCCGTTCCAAGGCCACAATGAGATTTCAGTGTACTGGCAGTGGTAGTGCAATGGTTGGTGCAATGGGTTAATGTGCCTACTAAGGAGGCAACATGAAAGGACTCTGCATTTATCTATAAGATTTTTCCCGCTTTCCACCCTTGAGGACAAGTCTGATCTTCAGAGGGAGGTATTGTCACGCACAGACCTGCATTTACATTATGAATGACCTTTCAGCCAAGAGTGATCCAAATTCGTGAGTAGTTAGCATGCGGTATTCTGTGTGATCCTTCGGATCTTGGGGTTTCCGGCATGTCCCCTTTAAAACATGTCACTCTGTACATATTTCCCACTTAATAAAAGGGCAATGCTCCTGCTGGTTCCTCAAGAAAAATACGAAGATCTTCTTTAGTTAGTTGTTCACTATCCAGAACGCTCTTTGTATCAAGTTGTAATCGGGTTGTAATTCTACCCGCCACCAAGTGGTTGTCACTACTTCCCCCTTTTTAAGCTATAGAACCCTAGCTAGTTTCCTCTGAACCCGGGGTTAGTTCTTGCAATCAGACTCTGAAATGCATGATTTCTATCTCTGATCATGATAGTGGGACAAAAAAATGATGTGAGATCTTTCATTTGTTTACATTGTGATGGCCAAGTGCAAAAGGCTGATAACAACAACCCGGCCCTGATCCTGATCCGAAGGGAAATGTACCCATGGTTCGGTTCTCAGATTGAAGGCCTCCGGGTCTGTGCTAACCTACGCACGCGCAGGTCTGCCCGATTGGGAACCGAAGATCGCAAACCAAAACGCAATCGCCAAGAAAGAGAAAAAAAAAGCCTTCATATCCCAAACAGCGTCGTGTCTGCAGTGCACAGCTAAGAGCAACTCTAGCAGACCCCGCAAAACGCCCGGCCTGCAAAAATTCCGGCAAGTATGCGGGCTCGGGCCAATTTTGCGGCCAGAACAGAGCCCGCATACTCGCCCGCCCGGAAAAAACTTTTGCCGCAGCCCGCAACCGCACCCCCCGAGCGCTATAAGTGCGGTTCCGCGACCCTTTTGCGGGTCCAAACCCTATCCCCCCACCGCCGCGAGCCACCCGATTCCCCTTTCTCCTCTCCCAATTTCTCGCCGCCGGCGACCCTCCGCCCCGCCTCCAGCCGCCATGTGGGGGCGAATGTGGAGCTCCGGACGCGGCTCCGGCAGCAGATCCGGCCGGGAGAGGGACCCGGAGTGCGAGCGGCGCGTCCGGTCCGACGGCGCGAGGAAGCGCAGCACGCGGAAGTGGACCAACCGCGGGCTTTCGCCGCCGGCGAGCTTTGACCGCCGCGAGACGGTGGAGTACGACCGCCGGCGCGCGTCGTTCTCCTCCGCGTGTTCTTCGTACGCCAGATCCTCCTCCTCCTCCGCCGCGGGCTTCCTCCCCGTGAAGAGGGAGTGGTCGGACGAGGAGGAGGAACCGGAGCCGCCGGCGCCGTTCGGCTTCGTCCCGGTGAAGGAGGAGCCCGAGGAGCCCGCTCCGCTCGGCCGCCGCGGAGTCATCGGGCCCGAGGACTACGTTGCGGAGTTCGACGCCGTCACCGCCGCCATCGCCGAGCGGAGCGTGCGTGAGGAGGAGGAGCGCCGGCGCCACGCCGAGGAGCTCGAAGCCCTCGAGTGGCGGCAGGCGGTCGCCGACAACGTCGCCGCCAACGAGAAGGCGGACGAGTGGCGCCGCATCCGCGCGGAGCAGGCGGAGAAGTACGTCGATCTCTGCAGCTCCGGCGAGGAGGATTGAGTGTCCGGCTTCTCTCCGGCGTCGTCCAGTTGCCGCGACCTCACCGCCGTCAGATCCGACCCCCTAGTACTAGATTAACGTAGTATGTAGTATAACTATGCTTGTAGTTTGTGATGAACTATGTAGTATGCGATGAACAATGTAGTATGTGATGAACTATGTTCGTGCAATTTCTCTCGCAAAACAATTTTTTTTAAATTATACAAGTTTAGATACGGGTTCTGCTCAGCCGCGTATGTTTTTAATCCGCAAAAACGATTTTCGTGAACCCGCAGACGCGGGCGGCAAGCCAACGAAATTCGCGGCCGTGTGTGGTGTGTGCCACCCTAACTCGGATTGTCGATCTGTGGATCCTCGATCGCCTAGGTCCAGGGCGTGATTTCGACTCGAATTTGAATCCGACTCCAATCGAGGTCGCTCCTGCGTCTATTTCCACCCGAATCTCGTCGATCGATCCATCCGCTCGCCACCCACCTCCCCTCCCCTCCTCCGTCGATCCCCTGCTCCCATCGCCCTCGCCTCCACCGCGCGCGCATCCCCCTCTCCAGCAACCGAAGCTGTTCGTCCGTCGGGCTAGCGCGATGGCCGCCCGCAAGCGGCCTGCCGCCGCCCTCGACGCCGGCCACGCCACCACGACGGCGCCTCAACAATCGCCGGCTTGCTGCAAGAGGAG
The DNA here is from genome assembly GCF_018294505.1 of Triticum aestivum. NCBI lineage: Eukaryota > Viridiplantae > Streptophyta > Magnoliopsida > Poales > Poaceae > Triticum > Triticum aestivum. Next base: position 426,717,122 of record NC_057805.1, read on the forward strand.
CCGCACCAAAATCAGGAGCACCGCGGAGTACGAGGAGGAGACCCGCCTCGGCGAGGGCGGCTTCGGCTGCGTCCTCCTGGCGCGCCACCGCGCCACCCGCAAGATCGTCGCCATCAAGTACCTCTACTGGCCGGACGGGTCCCAGCAGCCCCCCAACGCCGCCGAGCTTCTGCGGGAGGCCCGATTCCTCGAGGCCTGCGACGGGAACCCGTACGTCGTCGGCTTCGAGGGCCTGGTGCGCGACCCCGACAACGGCGCCTTCGGCCTCGTCATGGAGTACGTCGCCGCGCCGAGCCTCCACAAGTTCCTGCGCAACAGGCGCAGCGGCCAGCCGCTCCCGGAGTCCACCGTGCGCGCCATCATGTGGAAGCTCCTCACGGGTGCCAGGACGATGCACGACCGCCACGTCGTCCACCGCGACATCAAGCCCGGCAACATCCTCGTCGGCCAAGACGGGGAGCTCGTCAAAATCTGCGACTTTGGGCTGGCGATCTCCATGTCCGAGCTGCCGCCGTACAACCAGGCCGGCACGCCGTTCTACGTGGCGCCCGAGGTGCTCCTGGGGAAGCGGGACTACGACGCGCTCGTGGACACGTGGTCTATCGGCTGCGTCATGGCCGAGATGCTCACCGGTAAGACGCTGTTCCTCGGCGATGATGATGACGACGCCGCAAATAATGAGATCACCCAGCTCTGGAGCATCTTCCGCTTGCTCGGGACGCCGGACGAGAGGACGTGGCCGGAGTTCACATCGTTGCCGCACACCGCCAAGGCCCTACGTCTCCTACCGCCGGGGCACAAGCAGAACAAGCTGCGGGAACTGTTCCCTCAAGAGAAGCTGTCCGAGCATGGATTCCAGGTGTTGCAAGGCCTTCTCACGTGCAACCCCAACCAGCGACTGACGGCGGCCACCGCGCTCAAGCACCGATGGTTTGCTGCTCCTCGTCCAGCCGCCGCCGCTCCAAAGGTCGACGCTTTGTCGTTCCCGAAAAAGAAGGCACCAAGGATCAAGTTCATCCCGCAGGCCATGCCACAGAAGAATCTACTCAAAATTCCACTCGCCGTGTGGAACGCAGCTCAACGAGTCTAGTTAAACTCTCCAGATTTAGCTGTGCCATCTATGTAAATGCTAGGATAAACTCTCGTGATGTAACTGTGCTTGGAAGTGGATGAGCCATCTATGAGCCATCAAGTAGAACTTGATCGCCGGATCGCCCATTAGTGTTGGCCTACTTTTCTGAATTGTATGTGCCATTATGCAGAGATGTGTAAATTGTGATGTAGTGTTGAGAGATCCATAAGAGTGCTGTTGTTTTACAGATGCTCAGTTGTTATTGAGTTATAGTGCTCAATTTGTGCGTTTTTTTCCAAAATCCTGAGTGATGATAAATATGTAGTACAAATGTTCTAAGCAACAGAATTTTGGAGTGATGGATGAATTGATGGTTAAAATGTCCTGCTAGTTGGTGCAGATTTTATGAATACGTAAATTTAATATTGGTACTAGTAAAGCAATTGGATTTGTTCATGTACTTCAGTGTATGTGTTTCCG
>NC_057805.1:426719045-426721468 GCF_018294505.1 Triticum aestivum
CGTCGTCCTCCCGAGGGCGACTAGGGTTTCCCCCGCGCCGCCAACCCCTCACTCCCAGCCCCTCCTCGCCGCCACCTGAGGGGATCGACGGGCAAGCCTGGTGGGTCGTCGATGAAGGTGGCGGTGAGGTGCTGCGTTGCTTCGTGCCCCCGCGAAGGACCTGGAAGCCGGGGCGGCGGCCCCGGACGGCGAGGCGGCGCTGCCTCCGCGACTGGCGGCGCACGCAGGAAGTGGTGGCTGGCATCCTCGGCTGCCCGGGCAGCGAGGATACAGCGGGCGGTCACGGCGCGGATTCCCTCTGCCCCAGATCTGAAGGTCAGGCGCCCTCCTCCCCTGCCCTCCGGTCGTGCCCTTCTACGACTCTGGTCGCCAGACCCGGTGCTGGCGGGGTGCGGGTGCTCAGGTTCAAGCCCGGGGGAAACCCTTGGCCGGTCCTTCGGCCACGACGGCGACGGCGCGTGTGCGTGTCGTGTTCTTCCCTGGAGGCGCCGTTGAGGGCTCTCCTCTTCACCCCGTCCCAGACCCCGGGTGAAAACCCAAAACCCGTCTCGGGTTGGCCGGCGGCGGCGCCTAGCGCGTCGCGTCCTCGTTGGAGGCGCCGTCTGGGGTGTCTGGTTCTTCGGGAGAGGGCGATGTGGTTGGTGGGCGTCCGTCGGTTGCGAGGCCAAGTTTGCGTTTTTCTGTGGAGGGTGCTCGTTCCTGCAAGAGTCCTTCTTGCGGCCATTGGAACGGGACCTAGTGCTCCCCTGCTCCGCCTCTTGGCCTCTGCAGCTTTCTTCTTCGGCGACCTCCCGACAGCTATCCTTCTGCGCTTGGTTGTTCAGGAGAGGTGGTAGTGCAGCTGTGGTGTGTGCCAGCGGCGTGGCGAGGGTTGTGCAATTTGTTGACGATGGGGATCCGGCTGGCGTCTGCTCTAATTCTCGGGTGAGCGCCAACGATTTGACGGTGCGAGGAAAGGGTTCCTCTTCGGCGTTGGGAGCGATGTTCTTCCCTTGTCCTTGGGTTCAGACAGTTCACACCTTTCTCTGGCTATCGGCTGATCATCGAGGCTTCTCTGTTGCTCCTCTCTCTGCCGACTATGTGCAGTAGGCTACGACACTACTAGCAGGGCTCTTCATGTATTTTTCTTTCTGTTGTAGTGTGTGTTGCATTGTTAGCTGTTCACTAAGCTCCATTGTATCTTTCGGTCGCTATTTCTTGGTGGCCTTGTGTAATCTTGGACAGTTGATGGCTTCGTTAATTCAAAGCCGGGCTCCCCTTGAGCCTTCGTTCTAAAAAAAAGTGTATGTGTTTCCACCATCTTTTTAATGCAAATTTCTATACTATGAAATATTACCTCCGTTCGGAAATAAGTAGCGTGGTTTTATTTCAATATTTGAACTAAACCACACCATTTATATTCGAACAGGGGGAGTATATATATAGGAAAAGGAAGTATGTCATGTATTTTCTTTTAAGTTAGCTACACATGGTAGTATGGTGCTCCCCTGTAAAGAAATATAAGAGCGTTTAGATCACTAAAGTAGTGATCTAAATGCTCTTATTTTTTTACGGAGGGAGTACTTGTCGGATCTTCGATACATCAAACTGTGGAAGATGACCTCCAGAGGGAATGACATTCAAGAACTTAGTTCCTTTCAGTTCAGTCATGTTCGTAGATAGAGCCAATATGGCTGCCCATGTGTGTCTGCATGAAGCCCTAGTCTCATTGGTGCACGGATGATCAGAATTCAGAACACAATCATCAAAAAGTAAGTTCCAAGATAAAAACTACAACTATGGAAGTGGCACGGAAGAAGGCATCCTTTTCCCCAACCGTTCCTCTCCAAACCTTAGGAGAGGCGATTCATGGACCCATCGTGTCACCACCTCTCCTCCGCCAACAGTTGGCGATTCCTCCACGGGCTTTGTTGATGTGGGAGTGCAGAGAGGTCCATATCTACTGCATGAAGTTGCAGGTTTCCCTGATTTGAGGCTTTTAGGTAGGTTTTTGTTGTGCGTCGCTTTGGCCCTTCTGGTGGTGGCGGTGGTGGTGCTCAATAAAGTCCCCTTTGGTGGCAACTCGTTAGTGGTGGTGGTGGCGCCAGTTCGATGAATAAGGTTCACTCAAGTCTCTCAAACTCAACAGTGCCATTTGCGGCGGCATCGATTGCTTGAGGGTGTATTTTCTCCTCAGCCATTCCGACACAGCGGCTGCTTCCCTTTGCAGTTTGGTCCTCTGGCTACGTTTCCTTCACGTCGATGCAGCTTCCGGTGCTGGTGTGAGGCCCGTGAGAAATAAGAGGTTTGGTTGCGGCTCTTCCAGTGCGACGGTTTCTTGCTTGGGCATTGGTCTGGCTAGATCGTGTCTTTGATGACTTCCCATCCGCGATCAACAATGGCAGGCTGGCTCCGGCGAGCATGCGACGGCGCACCATTGACCC
>NC_057805.1:426721790-426723471 GCF_018294505.1 Triticum aestivum
TATTTAGGAAATATTTGTGCCTTCATCATATTCGGCTCCTGCTGTGTAACTAACCTAACTGAGTGATGAGTGGCAGTATTGTTATTTTACTTTACGAGATGAGCCAAAGTATTTTATCTATGTTCCTCGAGGGCTACTAATTATTTTGTGTTGCACTTTCTTTTGCATCGTTCTGTTAGATTTTAACAGAATATATTTTGATAAAGTAAAAAAAAATTTGATTGAGGTTCCAACAATCCTCTTCAAATCAGTCTTTAATTATTGTTTTCACATTCCTCTATGCATGTAATATTGACCAATAATATTCTGAATTAATGAGAAAAGACAATCTCTATTCTATCTAAGTTTCGAAATACAGAATCATTGCTCTCATAAATCACAATAATATCATCTCTTGGTCCCCTCCGCTTATGATTGCTACCTCTTGAGCACTGCGTTGGTTTTCCCTTGAAGAGGAAAGGGTGATGCAGCAAAGTAGCGTAAGTATTTCCCTCAGTTTTTGAGAACCAAGGTATCAATCCAGTAGGAGGATACGCGCGAGTCCCTCGTACCTACACAAAACAAATAAATCCTCGCAACCAACGCGATAAGGGGTTGTCAATCCCTTCACGGTCACTTACGAGAGTGAGATCTGATAGATATGATAGGATAATATTTTTGGTATTTTTATGATAAGATGCAAAGTAAAATAAAAACAAAGTAAAAAGCAAAGGAAATAAATAAGTGTTGGAAGATTAATATGATGAAGATAGACCCGGGGGCCATAGGTTTAACTAGTGGCTTCTCTCAAGAGCATAAGTATTTTACGGTGGGTGAACGAATTATTGTTGAGCAATTGACAGAATTGAGCATAGTTATGAGAATATCTAGGTATGATCATGTATATAGGCATCACATCTGAGACAAGTAGACCGACTCCTGCCTGCATCTACTACTATTACTCCACTAATCGACCGCTATCCAGCATGCATCTAGAGTATTAAGTTCATGAAAACAGAGTAACGCCTTAAGCAAGATGACATGATGTAGAGGGATAAATTCATGCAATATGATAAAAACCCCATCTTGTTATCCTCGATGGCAACAATACAATACGTGCCTTGCTGCCCCTACTGTCACTGGGAAAGGACACCGCAAGATTGAACCCAAAGCTAAGCACTTCTCCCATTTCAAGAAAGATCAATCTAGTAGGCCAAACCAAACTGATAATTCGAAGAGACTTGCAAAGATAACCAATCATACATAAAAGAATTCAGAGAAGATTCAAATATTGTTCATAGATAATCTTGATCATAAACCCACAATTCATCGGTCTCAACAAACACACGGCAAAAAGAAGATTACATCAAATAGATCTCCACGAGAGAGGGGGAGAACATTGTATTGAGATCCAAAAAGAGAGAAGAAGCCATCTAGCTACTAACTATGGACCCGAAGGTCTGAGGTAAAGTACTCACACTTCATCGGAGAGGCTATGGTGTTGATGTAGAAGCCCTCCGTGATGGATGCCCCCTCCGGCGGAGCTCCGGAACAGGCCCCAAGATGGGATCTCGTGGGTACAGAAGGTTGCGGCGGTGGAATTAGGTTTTTGGCTCCTGTTCTGATCGTTTGGTGGTACGTAGGTATATATAGGAGGAAGGAGTATGTCGGTGGAGCAACAGGGGGCCCATGAGGGTGGAGG
>NC_057805.1:426723774-426750365 GCF_018294505.1 Triticum aestivum
GGGGGGGTAGGCGCGCCCCCTACCTCGTGGCCTCCTGGAAGCTTCTCTTACATAGGGTCCAAGTCTCCTGGATGTTCGTTCCAAAAATCACGCTCCTGAAGGTTTCATTCCGTTTGGACTCCGTTTGATATTCTTTTTCTGTGAAACTCTGAAATAGGCAAAAAAACAACAATTCTGGGCTGGGCCTCCGGTTAATAGGTTAGTCCCAAAAATAATATAAAAGTGAATAATAAAGCCCAATAATGTCTAAAACAGAAGATAATATAGCATGGAGCAATCAAAAATTATAGATACGTTGGAGACGTATCAAGCATCCCCAAGCTTAATTCCTGCTCGTCCTCGAGTAGGTAAATGATAAAAACAGAATTTTTGATGCGGAGTGCTACTAGGCATAATTTCAATGTAATTCTTCTTAATTGTGGTATGAATATTCAGATCCGAAAGATTCAAGATAAAAGTTCATATTGACATAAAAATAATAATACTTCAAGCACACTAACTAAGCAATTATGTCTTCTCAAAATAACATGGCCAAAGAAAGTTCATCCCTACAAAATCATATAGTTTAGTCATGATCCATTTTCGTCACAAAAGAATGCTTTCATAATGCACAACCCCTATGACAAGCCAAGCAATTGTTTCATACTTTAGTAATCTCAAACTTATAAACCTTCACGCAATATATGAGCGCGAGCCATGGACATAGCACTATGGGTGGAATAGAATATGATGATGGGGGTTATGTGGAGAAGACAAAAAGGAGAAAGTCTCACATCAACGAGGCTAATCAATGAGCTATGGAGTTGCCCATCGATTGATGTTATTGCAAGGAGTAGGGATTGCCATGCAACGGATGCACTAGAGCTATAAATGTACGAAAGCTCAACAAAAGAAACTAAGTGGGTGTGTATCCAACTTGCTTGCTCATGAAGACCTAGGGCACTTGAGGAGGCCCATTGTTGGAATATACAAGCCAAGTTCTATAATGAAAAATTCCCACTAGTATATGAAAGTGATAAAACAAGAGACTCTCTATCATGAAGATTATGGTGCTACTTTGAAGCACAAGTGTGGCAAAGGATAGTAACATTGTCCCTCTCTCTTTTTCTCTCATTTTTTGGGCCTTCTCTTTTTTTATGGCCTTTCTCTCTCTTTTTTTTAATTTTTTTATTCCTCACTTGGGACAATGCTCTAGAAAATGATGATCATCACACTTCTATTTATTTACAACTCAATGATTACAACTCGATACTAGAACAAAGTATGACTCTATATGAATGCCTCCGGCAGTGTACCGGGATATGCAATGAACCAACAGTGACATGTATGAAAGAATTATGAATGGTGGCTTTGCCACAAATACTATGTCAACTACATGATCATGCTAAGCAATATGACAATGATGAACGTGTCATGATAAACGGAATGGTGGAAAGTTGCATGGCAATATATCTCGGAATGGCTATGGAAATACCATAATAGGTAGGTATGGTGGCTGTTTTGAGGAAGATATAAGGAGGTTTATGTGTGAAAGAGCGTATCATATCACGGGGTTTGGATGCACCGGCGAAGTTTGCACCAACTCTCAATGTGAGAAAGGGCAATGCACGGTACCGAAGAGGCTAGCAATGATGGAAGGGTGAGAGTGCGTATAATCCATGGACTCAACATTAGTCATAAAGAACTCACATACTTATTGCAAAAATCTACAAGTCATCAAAAACCAAGCACTACGCGCATGCTCCTAGGGGGATAGATTGGTAGGAAAAGACCATCGCTCGTCCCCGACCGCCACTCATAAGGAGGACAATCAAAGAACACCTCATGTTTCAAATTTGTTACATAACGTTTACCATACGTGCATGCTACGGGACTTGCAAACTTCAACACAAGCATTTCTCAAACTCACAACTACTCAACTAGCACGACTTTGATATTATTACCTCCATATCTCAAAACAATCATCAAGCATCAAACTTCCCTTAGTATTCAACACACTCATAAGAAAGTTTTTACTAAACTTGAATACCTAGCATATTAGCATTATTTAAGAAAATTACCATGCTATTTAAGACTCTCAAAATAATCTAAGTGAAGCATGAGAGATCAATAGTTTCTATAAAACAAATCCACCACCGTGCTCTAAAAGATATAAGTGAAGTACTAGAGCAAAACTATATAACTCAAAAGATATAAGTGAAGCACATAGAGTATTCTAATAATTTCCAAATCATGTATGGCTCTCTCAAAAGGTGTGTACAGCAAGGATGATTGTGGTGAACTAAAAAGCAAAGACTCAAATCATACAAGACGCTCCAAGCAAAACACATATCATGTGGTGAATAAAAATATAGCTCCAAGTAAAGTTACCGATGGAAGTAGACGAAAGAGGGGATGCCTTCCGGGGCATCCCCAAGCTTTGGCTTTTTGGTGTCCTTAGATTATCTTGGGGGTTCCATGGTCATCCCCAAGATTAGGCTCTTGCCACTCCTTGTTCCATAATCCATCAAATCTTTTACCCAAAACTTGAAAACTTCACAACACAAAACTTAACAGAAAATCTCGTGAGCTCCGTTAGCGAAAGAAAACAAAAGACCACTTCAAGGTACTGTAATGAACTCATTCTTTATTTATATTGGTGTTAAAACTACTGTATTCCAACTTCTCTATGGTTTATAAACTATTTTATTAGCCATAGATTCATCAAAATAAGCAAACAACACACGAAAAACAGAATCTGTCAAAAACAGAACAGTCTGTAGTAATCTGTAACTAACGCAACTTCTGGAACTCCAAAAAATCAGCCAAAATAGGACGACCTAGACAATTTGTGTATTGATCAGAAGCAATTGGAATCAGTATTTTATTACGTTCTGGTTATTTTTAATAATTGTTTTCGTGAACAGAAAGTTTCTGGAAATTACAGCAAGATCAAATAACTATCATCCAAGAAGATCCTATAGGTTTAACTTGGCACAAACACTAATTAAAACATAAAAAACACATCTAACCAGAGGCTAGATCAAAGATTTATTCCTAAACAGAAGCAAAAGCAAAAAAAACTAAAAATAAAATTGGGTTGCCTCCCAACAAGCGCTATCGTTTAACGCCCCTAGCTAGGCATAAAAGCAAGGATAGATCTTAGGTATTGCCATCTTTGGTGGGCAATCCATAAGTGGCTCTCATGATAGATTCATATGGTAATTTTATTTTCTTCCTAGGGAAGTGTTCCATGCCTTTCTTTAATGGAAATTGAAATCTAATATTCCCTTCCTTCATATCAACAATTGCACCAATCGTTCTAAGGAAAGGTCTACCAAGAATAATTGGACATGAAGGATTGCAATCTATATCAAGAACGATAAAATCTACGGGCACATAGTTCCTATTTGCAACAATAATAACATCATTAATTCTTCCCATAGGTTTCTTAATAGTGGAATCCGCAAGGTGCAAGTTTAGAGAGCAATCATCAAAATCACGGAAATCTAGCAAATCACACAAAGTTTTTGGAATCGTGGAAACACTAGCACCCAAATCACACAAAGCATAGCATTCATAATCTTTAATCTTAATTTTAATAGTAGGTTCCCACTCATCATAAATTTTTCTAGGGATAGAAACTTCCAACTCAAGTTTTTCTTCATAAGATTGCATCAAAGCATCAACGATATGTTTGGTAAAAGCTTTATTTTGACTATAAGCATGAGGAGAATTTAGCACGGATTGCAACAAGGAAATACAATCTATCAAAGAGCAATTATCATAATTAAATTCCTTGAAATCCAAAATAGTGGGTTTATCAACATCTAACGTTTTGATTTCTTCAATCCCACTTTTATCTATTTTAGCATCAAGATCTGAAAACTCCGAATTTTTGGAACGCCTTCTAGGTAAAGGTGGATCATATTCAGTCCCATCATTATCAAGATTCATATTGCAAAACAAGGATTTAATAGGGGACACATCGATAACTTTTAGATCTTCATCTTTATTTTCATAGAAATCTGGTTTAGCAGCCATCTTATTAACTAAGGTAGCCTACTTATCCGATATTTCAGCTATCAACTTCTCAAGACGAGCAATTTGGGATCTTAAACCATCAAATTCTTTAGACATATCATCGAGCTCTTTATTCATATAACCCATAAAACTTTTCTGTTCCTTAAGCTCGTTTCTGAAGAAATTATTATGCTCGAATTGCAAAACCATAAAACTCCTGACGTTGCTTTCGATCTCTTCTAACCTTTTAAGGTGAAGACCTCCAAATCTAGGTAGAGCCATCGTGACAAACAAGCAATCCAACACACGATCAAACAAAAAGCAAGCGAAAAAGAGGCAAACGGAAAAGAGAGGGCGAATAAAACGGCAAGGGTGAAGTGGGGGAGAGGAAAACGAGAGGCAAATGGCAAATAATGTAATGCGGGAGATAAGGGATTGTGATGGGTACTTGGTATGTTGACTTTTGCGTAGACCTCCCCGACAACGGCGCGAGAAATCCTTCTTGCTACCTCTTGAGCACTGCGTTGGTTTTCCCTTGAAGAGGAAAGGGTGATGCAACAAAGTAGCGTAAGTATTTCCCTCAGTTTTTGAGAACCAAGGTATGAATCCAGTAGGAGGCTACGCGCGAGTCCCTCGTACCTACACAAAACAAATAAATCCTCGCAACCAACGCGGTAAGGGGTTGTCAATCCCTTCACGGTCACTTACGAGAGTGAGATCTGATAGATATGATAGGATAATATTTTTGGTATTTTTATGATAAGATGCAAAGTAAAATAAAAGCAAAGTAAAAAGCAAAGGAAATAAATAAGTGTTGGAAGATTAATATGATGAAGATAGACCCAGGGGCCATAGGTTTCACTAGTGGCTTGTCTCAAGAGCATAAGTATTTTACGGTGGGTGAACGAATTACTGTTGAGCAATTGACAGAATTGAGCATAGTTATGAGAATATCTAGGTATGATCATGTATATAGGCATCACATTCGAGACAAGTAGACCGACTCCTGCCTGCATCTACTACTATTACTCCACTCATCGATCGCTATCCAGCATGCATCTAGAGTATTAAGTTCATGAAAACAGAGTAACGCCTTAAGCAAGATGACATGATGTAGAGGGATAAATTCATGCAATATGATAAAAACCCCATCTTGTTATCCTCGATGGCAACAATACAATACGTGCCTTGCTGCCCCTACTGTCACTGGGAAAGGACACCGCAAGATTGAACCCAAAGCTAAGCACTTCTCCCATTGCAAGAAAGATCAATCTAGTAGGCCAAACCAAACTGATAATTCGAAGAGACTTGCAAAGATAACCAATCATACATAAAAGAATTCAGAGAAGATTCAAATATTGTTCATAGATAATCTTGAGCATAAACCCACAATTCATCGGTCTCAACAAACACACCGCAAAAAGAAGATTACATCGAATAGATCTCCACGAGAGAGGGGGAGAACATTGTATTGAGATCCAAAAAGAGAGAAGAAGCCATCTAGCTACTAACTATGGACCCGAAGGTCTAAGGTAAACTACTGACACTTCATCGGAGAGGCTATGGTGTTGATGTAGAAGCCCTCCGTGATGGATGCCCCCTCCGGCGGAGCTCTGGAACAGGCCCCAAGATGGGATCTCGTGGGTACAGAAGGTTGCGGCGGTGGAATTAGGTTTTTGGCTCCTGTTCTGATCGTTTGGGGGTACGTATGTATATATAGGAGGAAGGAGTACGTCGGTGGAGCAACAGGGGGCCCACGAGTGTGGAGGGCGCGCCCTGGGGGGGTAGGCATGCCCCCTACCTCGTGGCCTCCTGGAAGCTTCTCTTACATAGGTTCCAAGTCTCCTGGATCTTGTTCGTTCCAAAAATCACGCTCCTGAAGGTTTCATTCCGTTTGGACTCCGTTTGATATTCTTTTCTGCGAAACTCTGAAATAGGCAAAAAAACAGCAATTCTGGGCTGGGCCTCCGGTTAATAGGTTAGTCCCAAAAATAATATAAAAGTGAATAATAAAGCCCAATAATGTCCAAAACAGAAGATAATATAGCATGGAGCAATCAAAAATTATAGATACGTTGGAGACGTATCAATGATCTAGAACGCAATTGGGCTCCGCTGTCAAGCCATCATCATGTTTCATGCGTACTTGGTAGACATGTACTTAGCACCCCTGACGTATATAGAAACTGAAGCTAACAGTGGGGAAGGATGGCATGAAACTACATCTAGCAGCGACACAACATTGTATTAATGTTCACAATATAAGACATTCTGAGGTGGCACAGTGATACATATGGTTGCTCGATCGTCATGAATTGGAGGAGGAGTTAACTAGAGAAGCAAATACAAGAACGAAAGGCGAACAATCAACACCAATGCGTAGCCTTTGGATAAGCACTCCAAAAAACCTTACTCTTGCAAAAGCAAAGTTTCTACTCGACTGGTTGTTTCGATCCAAATAAACGAAGCGGCAGTTTAAACAATGGATTTCTATTTCCGTGTCCTCGGTTCCTTAGTTCTACTCATATTTACCCATGGCAACAAACATTCCTCACTTTTCCCCATCTTCACTCGGCTCATTCTCACAATTGCTCAAACGTGTAAGTGCATCTAGTGCCCCTTAGTGATTTTGGTGTATTGAAGACTTATAGGTTAAGGAACTAATGTGTTTGTGAGTGTACACAGGTCTATAAGTGTATGAGGAGTTTGATATTTACAGAGAAATTCGAACCCTAAAAATGAATGTCTTCGACTGAAGACTTCGGATTTCTGAAGACTTTCTGAAGACTTTGAAAGTGAAGAAATTGGTGTGACCATGAAGACTTGGTATTCATACGAGGAACATGAAGCGTAGTTTCATTTTCTCTTTCTTGGGTCATAGGAAACACCATACTATTAAAGGGGGTCGAGGAAAAACTATGGAAAATTTTCCAAGTGATGCTCATCTCAAAATCCTACACCTACCAATCCTTTTGAGTGAAGCCATTGGAAATCTCATGCAGTTCAGTCAATTTCTTCAGTGACAGAGACGAAGTTCTTCTGGTCTCTGAGGAATTTGTTCTGGCTAAGGAGTTAGGAATTCGCTAGTGCGGATTGCCTACAAGTGAGGAACATGATAGCCCTGAGGAATTTGATAGTCAAATTTCCGACCGTTGCTGTGCTACGCGCTAGCTATCCCAAAATATCTACCCACCTAACGGTCATCACTGAAGGGCATTTATGTCTTATCATGTCGGGCTGCTCCCTAGGCTATAAATATCCGCCCCTACAACCACTAGCTGGTTGGCTGCTCCGAGAGAAACTGACACTTGTCATTTGAGAGCATCCCATCCTCCGAGGACTTTGAGCGAAAATCATCAAGTGAGGAAAACCCAAACCCAAACACCTACAAACCCAAAGTGATTGAGCATCACTGAAGAGATTGATCCTGCGTGGATCCGACGCTTGTTACCTTTGAAGACTGTGCATCTTCCAGACTGTTAGGCGTCATGGTCTAAAGCATCCAAGAGGAAATTGTGGATCGCCAAGTGACCGAGTTTGTGAAGGTTTGGAAGTCACCTGAAGACTTACCATGAGTGATTGGGCGAGGTCTGTGTGACCTTAGCTCAAGGATAATACAGTGAGGACTATGTGTCCTCAGGTTTAAATACCTAGCCGCTCCAACCAGACGTACAACTGTCACAGCAGTTGGAACTGGTCTACCAAATCATTGTCTTCTCCAAGCCTACTGGTTCTATTTCCTCAACTCTTTCATTTCCTCATTACTGTGTTGTGTGCTAGTTCATATCTGTTCGAAGACTTTGAATGAAGACTTTCTCAATTTTCTCAGTTCAATTTCTTCAGTCTATTTGTCTTCATCCTGTTTATGTCGTGTTTACGCTTTCTGTACTCTGTGCGTGTTTTCATTTCATCATGATGACCATGCTTATGTTCTGTTATGTTTGCATCTGAGTACTTATTCCACTGCAAGTAGTTCTTCTCTTAGGAATTTCCTCACCCTGAAATTCCTCAGTGAAGAATTCTTAAAAATCGCCTATTCACCCCCTCTAGTCAACTTAATGCACTTTTAATTGGTATCAGAGCAAGGTACTCCCTTGTTCTATGTGATATTGGTTTAACCGCCTGGAGTTTTAGTTATGTCGACCGCAGGAATGAAGACTGTGTCATGCCCCATCTTTGACGGCCATGATATTCCCAAGTGGAAGGCCATGATGAAGAAGCGATTCATGGCGATGAACAGCGAGTTGTGGACCGTCACTGAGATTGGTCTTACCGATCTGTGCAAGATGTCGGAAGCCGATGACATTCGCAAGTACACTCTTCTCAACCTCACGGCGAAGGACATCATCTGCTCCTGTCTGTCTCAAAATCAGTTCAGGAACATTATGCATCTCAGCTATGCAAAGCTCTAGGACCGACTCTCTGAGGTCTATGAAGGTCATAGAGCTGACCGTGATCCCTGGTTTGAGGATTTCATGGTATCGCGCAAGGCTATGACTTTTGAGCCAGAATCATCATCCTTTGCACCATCCCTTATGGCAAAATGTGCCAAGGTAACTGAATGCTACCTATGTGAGTCCAGTGATGATGAATCTTGTGATGAATTTGGACCCAGCTATACCAAATTTGCTTCCCTTGCCACTAAACAACAAAGAGCTTTGGAAAAAGTTCAAAACATGCTGGATAAGAGCAACGATATGTTGGGTGAAGAAATGGATTAGTCGAAAGCTTTGGCTGAAAGTCTTCAGAGACTTCAGTCTATGTTTGACAACCTTCAAAGTCATCATAACAGTCTCTTATCTGATCATGAGAAGCTTTCTTATGAATTTCTTCAAAGAAAGCTAGATCTTGAGAAGCTAAGAGAGAATTATGAAGATCTTCAGAAGGAGCGTGATTCATTACTTGCTCAACAAATCAGCGCTGCTCAGGAAGAATTCATTCCTCCATGTTTGAATTGCATTGAACGTGTATCTGCTAATTCTCCACCTGAATGTTCAAATGCTTCTAATGCTACAAATTCTTCACCTGTCTCTGCTATCACTAATTCCTCATCTAAGGATATTGCTAGTATCACTGACGATGCAGGGCTGAAGGAATTGTATATGACAGGCATGTACAAAAGCCTCAAAGGGCATCAGGCTCTTTGTGATGTGCTTAAAAAGCAGATCCTCAACAGGAACCCTAGGAAAGAGGGTATTGCCTTTGAGAGGAAACTCAATGCTGATGGAACATACTGGAAGCCTGAGCAGTACCCCAAAACCTCATGGATTGCTGCAAAGGGACCTCCAGTAGATCCATCTACTCTATCTGGCTTTACATGTGAATCTCCTCATTCTTCTGATGAGTCATTTGACTCAAACTATAAACTGTTCAAAAATCAGAATGGTGAAGTATTTGCTATATATGTTGGCACTAACTGTAGGAACGGTTCTCCTATGAAGAAAATCTGGGTTCCCAAAAGGTGCCTTGAAAGTCTTCAGGTGAATGTCATCATGACACCAGCTGTGAAAAATAGGAACCCCAAATCAAATTCTTCATATGGAACAAATTCTTCATATGGATCCAAGTCCTCAGATGGTCTGAATTCCTCACGTGGATCAAATTCCTCAAAAGGATCAAAGTCCTCATATGAACATCATCGTGCTAACGCCTCTGTTTCGCAGGGAAAAACTAAGGGCTATGAATATGTGCATTATTCTTCTAACCATTATGTTCATAAGTCCTCGAAGAATTTCTCTGCTTATTCATATGCTTACCCTAACTCCTCTTATGTGAAAAGAAGTGGACTGGCTTCTATGCCACCTTTCTCTTATGGAGCTCGCAGAATTATGAACTCTTTGCCACCCCTTCAGATGTGGGTGGTGAAGAAAAAGAACTAATCTCTTATGCAGGGACAGGTCTCCAGACGAACTTAAACGCCTGAAGAATTTGCTGGAGACCTGAATATGCTTGAAAGGACGCAAGCTAATCATGAAGAAATGAATTTTCATTTCTCACGTCCTCATTCTATTTTATCTGTTCCATTGCTTGATGAAATTGATCCGATGAATTTGATGTCATATTCTTCACTGATGAAGTATATGAGTTCGTAAGCTGCACTAATTCATCTGTAGGATGATCAACCCAAAGCCACTCAGTGGGTCCTCGATAGTGGATGTACAAATCACATGACTGGTGACCAGAATCTATTGGTGGACGCTCCCTTATCACCATCACATCTGAAGCATATCACCTACGCTGACAAAGGAAAAATTAAGGTATTGGGTCTTGGTAAGGTTGCGATCTCAAAGGATCGACACATGGACAAAGTCATGCTTGTCAAGTCCTTAGGATTCAACCTCATGTCAGTCTCAATGCTTTGTGATCTTGATATGGTTGTTATCTTTGGAAAGTATCGTTGTTTTGTGATCATGGAAGCTGACCATTCCAAAGTCTTCGAAGGCTTTAGGAGAGGAGATCTGTATATTGTTGATTTCTCTACAGGACCACAACCAGCTATATGTCTACTTGCAAAAGCTTCAGAAGGCTGGCTATGGCATCGACGACTTGGTCATGCTGGCATGAGGAACTTGCACACGCTCGCGAAGAAAAAACATGTCATTGGCATTGAGAATGTCAAATTCCTCAAGGATCACTTGTGCGGAGCCTGTGAAGCTAGAAAGATGACCAAGGCCAAGCATCCCGCGAAGACTATCATGACTACCACTCGACCATTTGAATTGCTTCACATGGACCTCTTTGGTCCCAACCATTATTCTGCATTCACTAATGAAGCATCTCTATATGGCTTTGTTATTGTTGATGATTACTCTCATTACACATGGGTGCATATTGTCACTTACAAACGTGAAGTGCAGGAAGTCTTCAAACGATTTTCCTCGAGGGCTTCAACCAACTTTGGTGTGAAGATAAAGCACATCCGAAGTGACAATGGAACTGAGTTCAAGAATACTGGTCTTGATGACTATCTTGATGAACTCGGTATTACTCATGAGTTATCTGCTCCTTATACTCCTCAGCAGAATGGCGTCATGGAGCACAAGAACATGACTCTTGTTGAGATGGCTCGCACTATGCTTGATGAATACAATACGCCTCGTCATTTCTGGATTGAGGCAATTGATGCTGCATGCCACATCATCAACAGGGTATATCTTCATAAATTCTTCAAGAAGACTGCATATGAACTCCTCACTGACAAGAAACCCAATGTGAGTTATTTCAAAGTCTTCGGTGCAAAATGTTGGATTAGAGATCCTCATCACAATTCTAAATTTGCACCGAAAGCACATGAAGGTTTTATGCTTGGTTACGGAAAGGACTCGCACACCTACAGAGTCTTCAACAACGTTCACCACAAAGTTGTTGAAACTTTAGATGTGCGGTTCGATGAGACTAATGGCTCGCAAAGAGAGCACCTACCTCCTGTGCTAGATGAAAAGTCACCTGAGGAAACCATCCAGCTTAAAGCTACTGAGGATGTCATTCCTACCAAAGAATCTGCTGAAGAAGTCATTCCAGAACGTGAAGAACATCATGCTGATGCACCTGAGGAAAATGGTGCTAAAGAAAATGCTGATCCAATTCCTCGACGACAACCCGCTCATCCTCGCGTTGTAAATGAAGTGCAGATTGAGAAAATCATCAGCGACATCAATGCACCAGGTCCTCTCACACGCTCAAAAGCTTCACATTTTTCTAACTTTTGTGGGCACTTTGCTTTTGTCTTTATCACAGAACCCACTAAGGTAGATGAAGCATTTCTGGAGCCTGAATGGATTCAAGCTATGCAAGAGGAATTACATCAATTCGAGCTCAACAACGTCTGGGAACTGGTCAAACGTCCAGATCCTTGCAAGCACAATATCATTGGCACAAAGTGGATCTACCGCAACAAGCAAGATGAAAATGGCTTTGTGGTGAGGAATAACGCACGACTTGTAGCTCAAGGCTACACACAGGTTGAAGGAATTGATTTCGATGAAACTTTTGCACCTGTTGCTAGACTTGAGGCTATTCGCATATTACTTGCTTATGCTAACCATCATAATATCATCTTATATCAAATGGATGTGAAAAGTGCATTCCTCAATGGTAAGCTTTTGGAAGAAGTATATGTTGCTCAACCCCCAGGTTTTGAAGATCCAAAGCATCCTGACAAAATCTTCAGACTCAATAAGGCCCTCTATGGCCTCAAGCGGGCCCCTTGGGCGTGGTATGATACTTTGAAGGAATTCCTCATGAAGAAAGGCTTCAAACCCGGTTCACTTGACCCAACTCTTTTCACCAAAACCTATGATGATGAATTATTCGTGTGCCAAATATATGTTGATGATATTATCTTTGGTTGTACTGACCAACGTTACAGTGATGAATTTGCCTATATGATGAGTGAAGAATATCAAATGTCTATGATGGGAGAATTGAAATTCTTCTAAGGTCTTCAAATTCGTCAACAGCGCAATGGCATATTCATATCTCAAGAGAAATACCTCAAGGATATATTGAGGAAATTCGGCATACAAGATTGCAAAGGCGTCAAAATCCCTATGCCCACAAATGGCCATCTAGGCACTGATGAAAATGGTATTGACTTCGATCAAAAGGTATACCGCTCCATGATTGGCTCTTTATTGTATTTATGTGCATCTAGGCCAGATATTATGCTTAGTGTTTGTATGTGTGCCCGATTTCAAGCTACACCGAAGGAATCACACCATAAGGCTGTGAAGCATATTCTTCGATATCTAGCTCAGACACCAACACTTGGATTATGGTATCCCAAGGGCTCGGCTTTTGATCTCATTGGATATTCAGACTCTGACTATGCTGGTGATCGTGTGGACCGCAAGTCAACATCAGGCACATGCCATTTCCTCGGGCGATCCTTGGTCTGTTGGTCCTCGAAGAAACAGAACTACGTATCACTGTCTACTACTGAAGCCGAGTACATTGCTGCTGGTTCTTGCTGTGCTCAATTGCTATGGATGAAGCATACCCTCAAGGACTACGGCGTCAACGTGAAGAATGTGCCTCTCTACTGTGACAATGAGAGTGCAATCAATATTGCTCATAAGTCATAACCCAGTTCAGAACTCGAAGACAAAGCACATTCAGATTCGTCATCATTTTCTTCGTGATCATGTGTTGAAGGGCGACATCTCTATTGAGCATGTGAAGACTGAAGAACAGCCAGCCGATATCTTCAAAAAGCCCTTGGATGAGAAGAAATTTGGCAAGTTGCGGTGTGAGCTAAATATCCTAGAATCTTCGAATGTCCTTTGAAAAGGACACACATCCTAACACTTATGCAAAATTGATGACTTAGATGTGCAACACACAAAGAAACATTTTTCTTCAATCAATGAAGACTAACACTCTAAGTGTGAAGAAATTAACGAAGAATTTGATTCTCAGAACCCGACGACAATTGTACGCGGTGTCTGAAATCATCATTCTTATACGGTGGGTCACGCCACCAACAAAAGTTGAAAATCTTCGATTTGAGTTTTTTTCTTCTTTTTGAAATTCCTCAGTTGTTCAACTTCTTCAACTTTGCATTGTCTTCACTGATTCCGCCGTTTTTCTTCATTGGCTACACACACACACACACACACACACACACACACACATATATATATCTGTGTGTGTGTGTGTGTGTGAGTTTATGTCCTCTACAACATTCAGTTATTGTTAATTCTTCAGGTTGCCTTTTCTGCTAAGTGAATGTGATCGGACCCTTCCCCCTCTATGCTAAACTCAACCCAGTCTATTCACAAATTCTTCATATGCGTTCTATTTGAAACTCGTTCAAAATCTTCACTGTGTCCTTGTCAGCTGAAGAATTTGCGAACGAAACATTAAAATTATCTTATCTGAATTTTCGGCGTTTGCCGCTCAAACCGTTCCACATTCCATGATGGATTTATCTATTCACCCACGATCTTGTACGATCGCCACCTCTCAGTACGTGGGTGACACATGTCACGCGAATGAGAAGGGTCAGGGGCACGTTCGTCCAATTTCCTCGGACGAGCGGTTTTTCACCTCGACTATAAATACCCCTCCCTTCCTCACTTCATTTTTACGCTCGACCTCACTCCCTCGCTCGAGCTCTCAAAACCTAGCGCCGCCGCTACTTCCATCGTCGCAGGTGAGGAAGAGCTTCACTACCTCGACCTTGTCGCCGTCGTACTCGCCCCGGCCGTGGATTTCTTCACTCCACCGCCGCTGTAGCTGTCTTCCTCTGCCAAGTTAGGGCGTAGAAGATCTGGACTGACGAACTTCTAAATCTACACTTCTCAGTTCGTCGTGTTCTTCATCAAGGGTAATTAAAAGTTGCTTTTACTGCCCTTGTTGATTCTGATGTTTTCTACAAAATCTTCAAAAGGTGTTTATTTTTCAAATCTTCACACACTAAACACCTCACACAACATCTGTTCTTGATCTGTTTCCCTAAGCAACATTTTTCTTCAAGATTCATCTGATTGTGTGGATTTTCAATCTATACAACTCTGGAACCTAAGTCAAAGAACGCTTAGTGAAATTCCTCAAGACTCATCTAGTCAAATTCCCCAAACTTGTTCTTTTTGCAAAAACTTCTGAGAACGCATATGACCTCTCCAAATTCTTCGCAACTATATTCTGTTCACAGGTACACATGTCCGCTGCTGAATCTCTAGGTTCTCATCAACTTAACTCATTTACAGCGTTCCTCGAAGAAAAGTTGCACACCTCATCTGAGAACTCAATAGTTCAAAATCCTCAGCTGAAGAAAATGGCTGACGGCAAGAAACCTCAGAAGGGAGGAAAGAAACCTGAAGTCAACACTGCGTTTGAGATCCCTGATGACATCTATGCAGGGTACTACACGCCCCTTGAGGAAACAAAGAATGAGGCCAAGTATGGCAAGGAGAACAAAAATCTGCGCAAGGTGCGCATCCAAAGGATAGAGAGTAGATGGGCACGGGAATGGAGGGAGTACAGATATGTGACTCCAAAGTACATGAAGAAATTTGGAGTACACCCTCCATGCCCAAGACCTCCATTGGCACCTAGCAAAGAAGCTGATCCCTCTAGCATCAGAAGAGGTGAAGAATTTCCAAAGGAATGGGCCAAGCGTCAAGCCAAGCTGGCCAAAATGGCAAAAGAAGCAGTGAAGAAATTCAATGAAGATTCTGCTGCTGCTGCTGCTGCTGCTGTTGAGGCCTCTGCTAGCAAGCCTAAGAAGGCTATGCCCAAGAAGCCCGCATACAAGCCCAAGGCTTCTGCACCAATGTCCTCATAGCCAAGCTCATCTGCAATGCCCTCATGACCATGCTCTGCAAATCCCTCACGACAAATTCCTCAAGCTGCACCAGCTCCTCCAAAGTCCTCAGCTCCTCCTTCCAAATCCTCAGCACCTATGCATCTCGCCTCGTGCCAAAGGACAACAGGCATGTCTATTGCCTCTGGAGCCTCTGCAAGTTCTTCGGCTCCTCCGCATTCCTCAACTGGCCCCACTCTGCTGAAGACTAAGGCCAGTGCTGGACGAGGTTCTCGACCAAGTCCTCACAAGAAGCAGGTCACCTTCCAAGTGCCGTCTGATGAAGACGAAGCTGATGATGAGGAACTCGCTGAAATCGTCAGAGACAGGCAACACAGGGCCGCTAGAGCCAAATGCTCAAATGTACCTCTGCTTTTGGATCCAAAGCTGATCCTTGAGTACATTGATCTCTAGCACAAGGAACCCAACACTCCTATGCCTGACTTCAATCTTACTCCTGGTCAAAGTCACATGCTTTCCGCCTTCATAGGCGAAGAAAAATGGAAATTCGAGAAGGCTAGACAGTTGAAGAAAGCACAATACAAGAAGGAGCGCCTTCTGAAGAAGAACATTGTGAAAATGACCACTGATGAACTTATTGCTGCTCAAACTGAGATAAAAAACCTCAGTGATGAATTTGACACCTACCGTGCAGACTGGCTTGGAGCCAAAGTCAGATTTGTCAAATTGGTGAAAGGATTTTCTTCAAATGTTGCTCCAACACACATTAAAATCCCTCAGGCTGAAGCATCTGCCCAGCCGACTGAAGAACATGCCAGCACCGCTGATGAAAATTAGGCTGCTGATGAAACTGCTAGTACGAGGGCTGATGACTACATTCCAGCCGCTGATGAAACTGCCAGGGCAACCACTAGTGTTGCGCCTGAAGAAATGGTCAGGCCAGCCGAAGCTTCAACCGCTGTGCCTCAAGAAACTGACCATGCCAGGGCAACTGCATCAGTTGTGCCTGAAAAAATGAACTAATTTCCTCTGCTCCTCCTGCACCTACACCAAGTCCAATTCTTCCTTCTGCATCAGAAGCTAAGAAGACCAAGGCTGCGGAGCGTGCAGCAGTGAAGAAAAGGAAAGCATCAACTTCATCCGGATCTTCAGCTCCGAAGAGGATGAAGAAATAGACAAACTCTTTTGAGAATCCAATTGATGTTGTTCCAGTCTCATGCATGCCATCAAAGGAACTCGTTCCCTTTGGTGAAGACTATGCGATCCCAAGAGGATCCGATGAAGATGTTCCTTCTGCTGCTTCTTCAGAGCAGTTGGACGAAGAAATTGAAGTGGATACAATCCCTTCAACCCCAGTTGTCTCATCGCCCGTGCCTTAGTTCACAGCTGAAGAGGCAGGCGTTGAAGAATTAAGTGAAGAAGATGAGGATATGAACATTGGGAGCACAACACCAGTGATGAATGATGACTTTTGGGAAAGTCAGCACCCCAATTCTCCCTTGTTCACTCCTCTGCAACAAATTCCTCAGTCCCCAGCGCATACTGAAGTTCAAATGGGCTCTGAAGAACCTCGCACCACTTCGTCCATTCATGAAGAAATTCCAGCCACTAGTGCTGATGAACAAGCTGCTGAAGAATTGAAGAACCAGGCTGCAACTGAAGTAGAAACTAAAATTCCTCAGCCTGTGGTTCCTGAGATTGCGATTCCTGAGGTTGTGTTGCAATTGGCTGACACTCCTCAGCCCAAGCCAAAGGATCCCTTCTCCAAAAAGCAAAACTTCAAGGCTGATGACTTGTTTCACGAGCATGTGTTTTTCACGGATTTCAACCCATATGACTCTGCTCGTCTTAGAAGGAAGCGTTTCTGGACTGCCAGCCAAGCCAATTTCTATTCTTCACTGCTTTTCAACAAGGACAAAGTCTTCGACCATGAGCATATTCCTCACGTGGACATGGAATCACTGCCTTGCTTCACGCCAGTCCTCAGTGTTCTTCATGACACTGGACTGCTCAACTTCTGCACAGATATATGTGATTGGAATGAAGAACTAGCTCTTCAATTCTATGCAACGCTGCACATCACAGGAAATGCTAAAGATGTGAACTCTTGGGTATTGGACTGGATGACAGAAAATACTCATTTCAAAGCACCGGCCTCTGAATTGCTTCATGCCCTGCCTGTCAGTCCTCCCCTTGAAGGCGCTTGTTGTATTTACCATGAACCTTAGCTTACAGATCACTACATGCAAGTGTTGATGAAGCCGCTGAAGCCCGGTCAAGCCCCAAGGACCAAATTCCTCGTGAAGGAATTGCTGTATGTGCCTCGGACTGTCTATCGCATTCTGACAAAGACTTTGAGTCCAATCAAAGGCCACGACTAGAATGATCAAGAGGTCATTGGCATCATGAAGAATCTGTTTTTCAACATCATTCATGGCGTTCCTGTCAACTATCATGATTTCTTCATGAGGACTCTGGCCAATGTTGCATTATCTCCATTTGAGTTGAAGCCTTACGCTCCTTGGATTATGAGATTCCTCAGAACAAGATCTTCACTCAACTACAAGGCTGACTTTCAAAATCATCTCAACTACTTGCCCCCATTGAAGTCCTCAAACGGACATTTTCCTCAGCTGATGAAAAGGCCAAGGCCACTGCTGTTATTGATGAAGGCATTCGTCCATTGGATGGTCAGTTTCGCAAAGCGCATCTTACTCCACCAATGATGACTCTGCCACTCATGACTCTGCCGCGCATGCTTCAAAGCAAAATCCTCAAGGCACAGCTCCAAGGGTGATGACTAATCGTGAGCTTCTCCTCGGTCTTCACCAGAAGGTCGATCGTAACCACAAATGGGTTAAGCGTTAGTTTGGTTCTATTCTTCACAACATGACTGCTACACACAATGTAGTGAAGAAAAACCATTACTACCTCCATGAAGTCTTCGGTCGCACCTGGGCTGTTCTGTCTCATCTTTATGGTGAAGAAGATCTGAAGAAAATGGGTCTCAAGCAGGACTTTGACTGGTCTCAACCACCAGCAAAGAAATTCAAGAAGGTCAAAGTTCCCTCCTTGGTGGCCAGCTCATATTCTTCATCGCGCGAAACGGATGAACATGAAGATTTGGACGACACTGCAGCAGGCCCTACTTCAACAACCGACCCCAACAACGCTGGTGTTCCTCCATCATCATGATATTCTTCAGGGGCGTTAGTCCTCATTTTTCGTCCCTTTTGGCCATTCGATGACAAAGGGGGAGAAATTTGAGTTAGTCTTCAAGCGGGTCTATATATATGGGCGCTTTTTTGCTAAGTTAAAACTCTCATTCTTTTGAAGACTTTGCTGGATCGAGTTGTAAACTTAAACCTGATGGTGGTCTGATACTTTTGCTGTGTTCTTCTGCATGCTATTTCCTCATATAAGTTAATGAACGCATGCTGAATTACATCAGTCACCATATTTCATCATGCATTTCAAATTCTTCATATCATATGCTAAATGCGTGTATGAATTACAAGATATAGGGGGAGATCTCCATGATTCTACTCTTCAAGTGTGCATTGCTTCAAAAGCAATTCCTCACTATGCACATCTTCAGGGGGAGTTCTTCTATATCTTGCAATCAAATTCCTCAATGTCTGTATTTACACTTCATATGTTTTGACCCCGTTGAAAACTTAACCTATATTGTCATCAATCACCAAAAAGGGGGAGATTGTAAGTGCATCTAGTGCCCCTTAGTGATTTTGGTGTATTGAAGACTTATAAGTTAATGAACTAATGTGTTTTTGAGTGTACATAGGTCTATAAGTCTATGAGGAGTTTGATATTTACAGAGAAAGTCGACCCCTAAAAATGAATGTCTTCGACTGAAGACTTCGGATTTCTGAAGACTTTCTGAAGACTTTGAAAGTGAAGAAATTGGTGTGACCATGAAGACTTGGTATTCATACGAGGAACATGAAGCGTGAAGACTTTTGTTTTCGTAGTTTCATTTTCTCTTTCTTGGGTCATAGGAAACACCGTACTGTTAAAGGGGGTCGAGGAAAAAGTATGGAAAAATTTCCAAGTGATGCTCATCTCAAAATCCTACACCTACCAATCCTTTCGAGTGAAGCCATTGGAAATCTCATGCAGTTCAGTCAATTTCTTCAGTGACAGAGACGAAGTTCTTCTGGTCTCTGAGGAATTTGTTCTGGCTGAGGAGTTAGGAATTCGCTAGTGCGGATTGCCTACAAGTGAGGAACATGATAGCCCTGAGGAATTTGATAGTCAAATTTCCGACCGTTGCTGTGCTACGCGCCAGCTATCCCAAAATATCTACCCACCTAACGGTCATATCATTGAAGGGCATTTATGTCTTATCATGTCGGGCTGCTCCCTAGGCTATAAATAGCCGTCCCCTACAACTACTAACTGGTTGGCTGCTCCGAGAGAAACTGACACTTGTCATTTGAGAGCATCCCATCCTCCGAGGACTTTGAGCGAAAATCATCAAGTGAGGAAAACCCAAACCCAAACACCTACAAACCCAAAGTGATTGAGCATCACTGAAGAGATTGATCCTGCATGGATCCGACACTTGTTACCTTTGAAGACTGTGCATCTTCCAGACGTTTAGGCGTCATGGTCTAGAGCATCCAAGAGGAAATTGTGGATCGCCGAGTGACCGAGTTTGTTAAGGTTTGGAAGTCACCTGAAGACTTACCACGAGTGATTGGGCGAGGTCTTTGTGATCTTAGCTCAAGAAGAATACGGTGAGGACTATGTGCCCTCAGGTTTAAATACCTAGCCGCTCCAACCAGATGTACAACTGTCACAGCAGTTGAAACTGGTCTACCAAATCATTATCTTCACCAAGCCTACTGGTTCTATTTCCTCAACTCTTTCATTTCCTCATTACTGTGTTGTGTGCTAGTTCATATCTGCTCGAAGACTTTGACTGAAGACTTTCTCAATTGGCTCAGTTCAATTTCTTCAGTCTGCTTGTCTTCATCTTGTTTATCCCGTGTTTACATTTTCTGTACTCTGTGCGTGTTTTCATTTCATGATGATGACCATGCTTATGTTCTGTTATGTTTGCATCTGAGTACTTATTCCGCTGCAAGTAGTTCTTCTCTTAGGAATTTCCTCACCCTGAAATTCCTCAGTGAAGAATTCTTAAAAATCGCCTATTCACCCCCACTCAATCGACTTAACGCACTTTCAAAACGGAGAAGTGTTGTCTGGTCAAAGCAGTTGACCGTTACCTGGCGCAGTTACTGACGAGTGGGACCGGGGCTCTTATGACAGGTGGGCCTTGACCGCTTATGGCACTTGGGCCGAGGCAGCTTCTGACGAGTGGGACCTAGTTTTGGGCTATCACTGTCTCTCGCCTAAAATATCCTGACCCGCACGCCCGACCCCCACTTAGCCGCCGCCACCACACAGCCCCCCCCCATGCAGTCATCGTTGTTCCCACGCCACCCACTCCGTCCGTCTTCCCGAGGAGAGCTCGATGACAGAGGTACCTGGTGCATAGCATCTCCCTTTGGCCCATCGATTCGAGGAGCACGATGCCCTTTGGCCATATGGTAATTATCAAATCCTAACACATGCACATGATTTGTTGATAGGGCCATTGGGTTGAGTGAATTGAATAATTATTTCACAAATTGTGAACTAATTAGTTAGTTTGAAGCCCCCCCTCGGTAATGAGTTTTGGGTTCAATCAATTATGTTGGCAGGTTAGGGATGGAAGAGTGGGATGAAAATTTTTGCGCCGACGATGAGCTCTTGCTGGAAAAGTGCAAAGAGATATGCTCATGGTTTTCGAGCCAGAAAGCTCTCATGATGCACGTGTTGGAACTGAAGATGGAAGCGAAGGCAGAGGAGATTGTGTTTTGGTCTAATGTTTACAAGATCCCTAGTCGGCTAAGGCGATGGAGGAGTCCTCCTCGGATTCGGCTTCTTCATCTTGAACGACAAGTCTTCTAGATCCTTCCTTGTTGAAGACCCACACGGACCGATAGTCGGGGCCGCATAATGCCTCAGGGCGACTTGGGCCTGGTTGGTGATCCGACTTTCAGTCTCGTGAGGCACCCTTGGACTGATCCTTGAGCTCGACTGCTTCTATGTCAAGGTCGAACTGAGCTCGTTGTTTCTAAACGAAGGTCGGGATCACAACCGGTTCCCGAAGCATTCTTGAAAAATGAATCCGCACCGACTTGCCATCCGAGGCAACAAGTGACGCTTTCTGTCAGACTCTTCCGACCGTCAGGTAAATTACACGGTGCATGAGATTGCAAAATTTAGTTCCAATAATAGATTGGATGGTGTTCTTAATTCTGTTCCACCTTGCGTGGCGTATTCTATCATGAATTATTGTAATAAAACTATAATTAATTAATACTTGGGGCCATGTTTAGAAAAATGTGGGTGATTAGTCGAAGATCTTAGAAATAGGGTGCCCCTATTTTCTGCCTTAACCGACAAAGAGCTCATACTCATGGCTTAAAGCCGTTATAACGCGCGGAAGCTCGTATATGGGCTGGCACAAAGTAAGCACATTTTCCTCTTTTCTAAAAATATCAAAATTTACACATACTTTATGGCAAAAAAATCATTTTAAAAGGATATTATGTATTGCGAAATGATAAAATATACATATACCAAAAAAATCTACTAAAAAGAAAAACCCATACAATAGTGTAAACTGTTCATATATATGTAAAAAGAATGCTCATTATATGGAAGTGTGATATAAAATAATGTTAATGTATGTGAAATAAATATATTCGTGTATAAAGAAATGTTCTTGTATTATGAAAGAAATAGGGTATTGATATAAGAAATGTTCAGCTTTAATCAGGAATTTTCTTTTCCGTTCTTTCCTTTTAATCCGGTTCGAGTTGCTAGCTGGCATGTTTGTGTTTTACATCATTGTTCAAACAATTTGGCATCCATGTCTCTAATACTTCAAATATATGCTGATTAAGTTAGCATATTCGCATGTACTCCCTCTGTCCCCAAATAGATGGCATCGGTGAAGAAAATTTCAACAACTATAGTATTGAATAAATAGATTCTGGAAATATATCTAATGGTGGATATATTGATTTGATCTGGAATTGTTTATCTTTGTATTTTTCTATATATACTTGCTTAAACTTAGGAAGCATTGACTTTTTGAGTGAAGTCATACGGCATCTATGTAGGGACGGAGGTACTAACATTTGTACCACCGGCCGAAGCAAAAGTAGCCACTGTAAGCGTAAGCTGAGCTAGTCTCAAACTTATGTGAACATATGTATCTTGACACTTTGATAGCGAATATATTACTGTGTGTTGTTTCTTATTTGTGCTTACTTTGTGTGTTTTGTGCTGATGCTGCTTAATTAATCCACTTTTATCTCATTGACACTTCACACATAAGGCAATCAACTTCATTTCATGCTGCTCTCCCAATAATGAATGCAGCGCAAGAAAGAAAAGGCACTTGGAGAAAGCAGGGGAATCAAGTCAGGAAAAACGAAGAACAGGAACCATGCGTGCATGTATGGAACGAATGTTAATCGTGAAAATCTTGATTAGTATAGTTTTTTTCACGAATACGCAAGCTGCGTATCTTTGTATTGATAGAAGAAGAGTACAAGCATGGGATTACAACGCTTACAAGGCCATGTGCGCATTAGGCATGGTGTACAAGCGAAGGAGCACAACAGATGGGGGTATGCTCAGCCCCGCTGATTAGTATAGTTGTCAGCATATGAAATGATTTTAGTGTTTATGCAGAAAAGGATGATAAGCAAAGCCCACAAAGCTCATAACAACAACCCCCTGATCCACTTCCATCAAAGGCAAATGGTGACAGCCGGCGTAACGCGCAGGGAATTAAACGAAGCCGAGTTCCAAGCAAAGACGCAGGCGGAAGGCAACGAAGCTCCACCGCAACTCGGATTGGTTTCCGCCGTAACTCGGATTGAATTCCCCAAGTATGCCAGCGCAGCGCGTATAGGGAGTGCTCAGTTCATCTCAACTTGAATCCGAATCCCATTGCGCCTTCGCTAGCTCCTGTAGGTAATAAATATACTACGGATCCATCCACGCGGAAGCTCCTCCCTCCCCCTTCTCCGGCCCTGTCCAGCAACCAAAGCAGTTCGTTCGTCGATCGAGCGCCATGGCCGCCTGCAACCGCAAGCGACCTGCTGCCGTCCTCGACGCCGTCCACGCCACGACGGCTCAACATCAACAATCGCCGACGCGCTGCAAGAGGAGCCGCGCCTTCATCGGGAGCACTGACGACTACGTGCAGGTGAACAGCCTAGGCCAAGGCGGCTTCGGCGTCGTCCTCAGGGTGCGCCACAAAGTCACCAAGAAGGACTTGGCCGTCAAGTTCCTCTCCTCGCCGGACGACACCGAGGAGGGCCCCGACGTCGAAGATCTTTATCGGGAAGCACGGTTCCTCGAGGCCTGCGAAGGAAATCCTTACGTTGTCGGCTTCGAGGGCCTGCTGCACAGCCCGGACACAGGCGACGTCGGCCTCGCCATGGAGTACGTCGAGGCCTCGAGCCTCGAGGACAGGCGCGCCGGCCAGCCGCTCCCGGAATCCATGGCGCGCGACTTCATGTGGAAGCTTCTGACCGGAGCAGAAATGATCATAGATTAAAATAGCCCGCGAAATAGTCGCGATAGCTGCGCTATAGCTGCCCAGGAGCCTTGCCGCTACGCTATGGCTGCTGCTGCGAAATCCTCCGCAACTCCCTGTAAATGGTTCAGCAATGAGCAAAACCCTCCGGAAATCATCTCTCCCGTCAGAAAAATTTCCGCTATTTGCCGGGATTGCGCGCTATGGCAGCCGCTATAGCTGTTGGGAGAGGCCGCCGCGAAATCGTTTCTCCCGCGATTTTAATCTATGGAAATGATGCACGACCGCCATGTCGTCCACCGCGACATCGAAGCCTGGCAACATCCTCGTCGGGGAAACCAGGGAGCTAGTTAAGATCTGCGACCTCGGGCTGGCCATCTCCTTGTCCGACAAGCCACCGTACAGCCAGGCCGGCACGGCGTCCTACATGGCGCCAGAGATGATCCTGGGCAAGCGGGACTACGACGCGCTCGTGGACACGTGGTCCATCGGCTGCGTCTTTGCCGAACTGCTCACCGGCAAGACCTTGTTCGCGTGCGACGGTGAAGATGACGACGACGACGACGACAAGATAAAGGTTGACATATACCAGCTGTGGAGCATCTTCCGAGTGCTCGGGGTGCCGGACGAGAGGACGTGGCCAGGGTTCACGTCGCTGCCGCACACCACCGAGGCGCTGCGACTGCTACCGGCGGGGCACAACCACAGCCGGCTGCGGGATTTGTTCCCTGAAGAGAAGCTGTCCGAGGAAGGATTTCAGGTGTTGCAAGGGCTCCTAACGTGCAACCCCGACAAGCGACTGACGGCGGCCGCCGCGCTGAAGCACCCATGGTTCGCAGCTCCTCGTTCCGCAGCCGCCACCCCAGTGAAGGTCGACGCTCTGCCGTATACGAAAAAGAAGGCACCAATGATCAAGTTCGTTCCGCCGGCGATGCAAGAGAAGAATCTACTCAAAATTCCAGCGGCTGTGTGGAACGCAGCGCAACGAGTGTAATTAGATAAGCCATGTATGTGAAAGCCATGTATGTAAAAGCTAGCATAAACTTTCTTGATGTAACTGTGCTTGGATGAGCCATCCAGTAGAAGTTGATCGCCGGATCGGCCATTAGTGTTGGCATGCTTTTCTGAATTCTATGTGCCATTGTGCACATGTTCAGAGAATCAGAGATGTGTGTACTGTTGAGAGATCCATTTGAGTGCTAGCATGCTGGCATGTTGTTTGCAGATCCTCAGTTGTTATTGAATTACAAAGCACAATTTGTGCTGTTTTACAGATCCTCAGTAGTATTTAGTACGTACAAATGTTCTAAGCAACAGATGTCTGGAGGTACAGCAATTGTTTTCGACATCTTTTTTCGTATGCAAATTTCTTTACTACTCTTTAAGATTTCAATATGTACTCCCTCCGTTCTTAAATATAAGTCTTTTTGAGATTTCAATATAGACCACATACGGAGCAAAATGAGTGAATCTACATTCTAAAGTATGTCTATATACATTCGTATGTAGTTCATATTAAAATCTTTAGAAAGACTTATATTTAGGAACGGATGGAGTATTTTATTTTTTAAAGTTAGCTACACATGATAACGGTAGTATGGCACCTGTCGGATCTTCAACACATGGAGATGTCGAAGAATTCCTGCAGGGAGAATGAACCAAATTCAAGAGCTTAGTGGACCAGCGCAACCCGATGATACACTTGGAGTTTCAGTAATACTGCAGGGAGAATGAACCAAATTCAAGGGTTTAGAAAGTTACCGGAATAAGTTTCCGTAATAGTGTGACAATAAATTTAAACAAACTTTTGGAGGGTAAGTAGGAGGAAGCTCCTTTTTCTAAAAAGTAGGAGGAAGCTAAATCTATTGATTACATGCTCTCACCCGTGGTAGTTAGAGAGTTCGTGCATAGGGCTTTTGCCGGTTGCAGACCTGCAGCGTCATGCATCTTCACCGCATGCTGGTCGCCGACGTCTTTGTCATCACCATCGACCGGCACCATGCATATGCATGCAGTGAAATCTGATACTATGGTGCGAACTGTGTATCTGCTTTGTTCAAGCATCATCTAGGAAGCAGAGACGTCATTTTACATGTGCGAGGCTGGACGCACCAGGCAAACGGGTACGTGCAGGCCCCAGATAGGTAAGTGGACGAGTAGGTGAGAATTACATGCCCGGCTGAATCCCAAGCAAACGATGTACAAATGGTAGGAGAAGGCACCTCTTTTATAGCAAACGATGTACTCAAGTAAGTTTCAGAACCCTTGCAACAAGAATCAGAGTGGCGTAACTTTTATAGCAAACGATGTACTCAAGTAAGTTTCAGAACCCTTGCAACAAGAATCAGAGTGGCGTAACGGAAGCGTGGTGGGCCCATAACCCACAGGTCCTAGGATCGAACGGCTAAGATACACTCACAAAAGGAGATCAACGACATTCAAGAAGACGACGACTTGGGTTTGATTTCCGGCACGGCTACGTGCTCCGCTGATGCTTGCTTCGCAACTGTAGTTAACTCGGGTAAGTCCTTGTCACGGGCCCGATCGAGATCCAAGGGAGAAGAAGGAGGTAGGTGGGCAGGAAGGGAAAGAAGGATGCCGATAAGCGAGAAGGATAAGTTCTTCGTAGTTCTGTTGATTACAATAAACTTGATGCCCCTACTCGGGTCCGCAACTTGCTTATAACACACACATACA
>NC_057805.1:426750685-426753510 GCF_018294505.1 Triticum aestivum
ACACACACATCTCACACGCTTGTCGTCTGGTCCACTAGTCAGCGGTTCGCCTCCATCCTTCTCCTCTTGTGGCATGTCTTCTGGGCCTTCATCGTCAGCATCTCGTGCCTGGCTCGGTACGGCCATGTCAGCCGTGACAGACTCCCCCGCTTGAAGGTCACCTTGTCCCCAAGGTGGCTGTACTGGAAACTGGCGCTGCAGCACCTCCGGGTCCTCCCAGGTGGCCAATGATCTGGGCAGGTTGCTCCATTGGACCAGGACGCGGGGACGCAGGCTACCTGCCGAACGGACCGTCTTGTGAGCGACCATGCGTCGGGGTTCTTGTTCTGCCTGCAAAACAGAGTTATCTGGTGGTAATTCTTCATTGACCGGCACCTTTGCCCCGATTGCCTTTTTGAGAAGCGACACATGCACCACCGGGTGGATCTTGCTGGATTCCAGCAGGTTCAGGCGATAAGCAACTGCTCCCACTAGAGCTTGGATAGTGGATGGCCCATAATAGCGAAATGACAGCTTTTCGAACGGTCTCCGCGCCAGGATGTTTGAATAAAGGGTTGTTGTTTGAGAAGGACCATGTCCCCACCTCAAATGATCTGTTGGTGCGGTGCCGGTCAGCTTGAACCTTCATCCGGTCTTGTGCTCTTTTGAGTTGTTGTTGGAGATGTTCTGCCAATACTTCTCGCTCACGGAGCCATGCCTCCAACTCAGGCACAGTACAATCATCCAAATGGGCCACACCAAACTCGCGGGGCAGATGTCCATATATAACCTCGAAGGGTGTCCTCCCCAGTGCTGAGTGGAAGCATGTATTGTACCAGTACTCTTCCGATGCTAGCCATTTAGACCAATTAGCTGGGTAGGAGTGGACCGAGCACCGGAGGTATGTCTCCAAGCACTGATTCACCCTCTCCGTCTGTCCATCCGTCTGAGGGTTGTACGAAGAACTCATCTTCAACTCTGTTTTGCTCAAATTGAAGAGCTCTTGCCATATCTGACTAGTGAATATGCGATCCCGGTCGGTGATAATTCCTAGAGGTAGCCCATGAAGCTTGAATATCTCCTGCATAAATGTTTTTGCAATATCGAGGGCGGTGAACGGATGATGCAGTGGCGCAAAGTGTGCTTATTTGGAGAATTTTTCAACAACCACCAAAATCGCATTGTATCCTCCAGATTTTGGAAGTCCTTCAATGAAGTCCAAGCAGCTAACAGCCCATGGCTGTTGTGGAATTAGTAGTGGTTATAGCAGCCCTGCAGGTGATATGCGTTCCGTTTTGGCTTGCTGACATGTTAGACAGCTTTGCACAAACATTTTCACTTGTTGTTTCAATCCTTTCCAAGCAAATAGCCTTTTGATGCGGTTGTAAGTGGCGTGGAATCCCGAGTGCCCACCGGCTGCACTAGCATGGAGTGCCTGGATAATATGGTGTTGTTCGTCCCCTCCATCAGCTACCCACACCTGACCTTTGAAACGGAAGATCCCATCATGAAGTTGGAAGTCCGGGTCCGCGGATGGGCTAATTGCCATGCGAGTAAGCAGAGCTTTGGTAGCTAGATCCTTGGGATATCTGTCACGAATGGCAGCTAGCCACACTGGCTTGCACACCGACAATGCTGCCACTTCTGCATCAGATGTGTGCTCTCGTCTGGACAAGGCATCCGCCGCTCGATTTGTCAAGCCTGCCTTATACTGGATGAGATACTGCGGCCCCAGCAGTTTGGTAAAAGCCCTTTGTTGGATCGGGGTGTTAAGTCTTTGGTCCGTTAGATGTAGCAAACTTTTTTATCCGTTCTGATGGTGAATTCAGCATGTTGCAAATAGGAACGCCAATGATCGACAACTAGTAACAGTGCCAAGCACTCTTTCTCATATGCAGACAATCCCAAACTGTGAGGGGCCAGTGCTTTACTCAGGTAAGCAATGGGATGGAAATCTTGCATCAGAACCGCGCCGATGCCCGTGGCACTTGCGTCCGTTTCCACCACGAACCTTTTCTTGATATCCGACAGTGCTAATATTGGTGCGTCCACCAATACCTTCTTGACAGCAGTAAAGGCCGCATCTGTGACCGGTGTCCAAACAAACACCACTCCTTTGCGCAACAGGTTTGTTAGTGGCTTGCTTGTAACACCCCGCATGTAACTTGCCATATTTGTAACTCCGACTCTTGCCATTTCCGGCTATGTGTTATGTTTTTCCCTCCGTTGTCGGGTTTTGTCTTTCGTTTTTTATTTTGTCATGTCATGCATTTTCATATCATGTCATCATGCGCATTGCATTTGCATACGTGTTCGTCTCATGCATCCGAGCATTTTCCCCGTTGTCCGTTTTCCAATCCGATGCTCCTATCTCCTCCTGTGCACCCCTCTAGTTTTCTTTCGTGTGCGTGTGTCAAACTTTCTCGGAATGGACCGAGGCTTGTCAAGTGGCCTTAATATACCACCCGGAGACTACCGGTCAAGTTTCGTTCCATTCGGAGGTCGTTTGGTACTCCAACGGTTAACCGGGCATCCGCAAAGTCCATTTGAGTATCCAGCAAAAACCCCCTCCAAAACCAGCCCAAAACCCACCAAACTCTCTTCCATGCTCTAGGTCCTTCGATCACGATCGTGTGGGCGAAAACCGCACCTCATTTGGAGCCTCCTAGCTCCCTCTACCTATAAATAAGTGGGCATCCCGAAAAACGGAATCGCAGTCTAACCCTAGCAAAAATCCCTCGTGCCGCCGGACAACGTCCGCCCGCGCCGGACACGTCCGCCCGCGCCGGCGGACGAATCGCGCGTCGCCACATCAGCGTCCGCCGCCGCCGTACCCCGCCGGCCCG
>NC_057805.1:426753865-426763593 GCF_018294505.1 Triticum aestivum
GCCACCATCGCCGCGCCGGGCCCCGCCGGCCCCTGCTTCGCCGCCGACCAGCCGCGCCATCGCCGTCGGCACCCCTCCTCCGCCGCCCGTGCCCGCCGCCGGCCTCCTCCCCTCGCCGCGCCGGGCCCGCCGGCCCCTGCCTCGCCACCGTCGGCCTTGAGCTCGAGCTCGAGCGCGCGATCCCGATCCGGAGCTACTGTACGCGTTGACTTCGTCCCTCCCGTTTTTTTTCTTCCAAGTCCTGTTATTTCATCAGCATGTGTTCCTGTTCGAGATGCGATAACTTCTTGCATGTAGCTTCGATTCGCGCGTGTAATATGTCAAATTGTTCGCCTCGTGATGCTCTTCATTTTGTTAAATTGCACCATGTTCATTAGAGGTCATCTTGATGCCCAAATCTTCGTTGGAAGAGGGCTAGTTGCTGTTATTATCTGGTTCTTAGCAGAACTTGGAGATTTGTCATTTTTGTATCATTTAATCTGTGCATCTTTTAAGCATGAGCTCTACATGTGTTTTGAAGTATGCCATGCCATCTTTCCAGTGGTGTATTCCATGTATTTTTGTGATCTCTGTGGTGACTAGCACAAGCATGCAAAGTAGGCCCCGTAATATTTCTGATTTCAGGGATAGTGATTTCTCTAAGTCATTGTCTGCTGTAATTTTGTTGCCATGTAAACATGATGCTACAGAGAGATCCATGCAGTTTTTGGAGATGTTCAGTAAGGATGTTTTGTAGATATAGTTGTAGTTGATCTATTCCTGCAATTGTTTGCAATTATAGAGTGCCATAGTATGACTCAATCTTGCTCTACTTTTGCTATAAAATATTTCTGGCAGATTCTTAACATGAGATGCATTTTTGCCAAGCTTATTGTAGTTGATCCATACATGCTATGCAATTGCTCTTGCCATGGTTAGCTTCATAAACATTCCATCTTGCTATAGGTATGCTTGTATGTCATGCATTGCTCTGTAGTGAGTGCATCAAGCTCACAAAGAGGCCTACATATTAATATTTCTGCCATGCTCTGTTTTCTGCCAAGTCTGGAACCTGATAACGAAACTTGCTATGTTTACATGCTTGCCATCATATCTTCTGGTCCTTTTTGGCTTTTCGTAAATAAGGGACTTTTGTCATGTGCATTTAGTAGAAAACTACCATGCCTTTTCTTGCTATGTTAAGTTCCTGTAGCATGTTGATTTCGTGCTCTGAACAGAGCTACCTGATGCTGATTTCTGCCATGTCCAGTTTTTCACCAAGTCTGTGAACCTGTAATCTTTTGCACTTTTGCCATGCTTGTTTGAGCTTGATCTGTTGTGAACCAGCCATAGCTCAGTGTTCATCTTTTGTCAAGCATCTCCTGTAGATTACTTCCATGTGCTTTGTTGCTATGTTGGGGTGCTGCAGCATTGTTGTTTGTTGCATTTTAAGTGCTATCTTGCTGTTTATCGCAGTTTAGTGTCATTCTTGTTTTGCTTGCCATTTGCAAACCGTGCATCCGATTCCGGTGATCTTTATATCGATTTCGACCGAAATCATCTCATCTTTCCAGTGGCATGCTTGGTTTGCCAAGTTACTGCCATGTTCATCATTTTCCTTCCGGAGCACGCATATGCATCGCATATCATATCTTGCATATCATACATGTTTTGCATCATGTTGCTTGCGCATTCCTCGTTGTTGATTGTGTTTCCGGTTGTTTGTGTTCTTGTCTTGGGTAGAGCCGGGATACGAGTTCGTGAACGAGGAACCTATCGAGTACGCTTACGAGGATCAAGCTTTCGACAACTCTGAGAACCTTGCAGGCAAGATGACCACCCCTCGAAATCACTTCTATCTTTGCTATGCTAGTTGTTCGCTCTATTGCCATGCTCGCTACCTATCACTCGCTATATCATGTCTCCCATTTTAGCCATGTCAGCCCTAACCATCCTTTCCTAGCAAACCGTTGTTTGGCTATGTTACCGCTTTTGCTCAGCCCCTCTTATAGCGTTGCTAGTTGCAGGTGAAGTTGAAGTTTGTTCCATATCGGAACATGGATATGTTGGGATATCACAATATCTCTTATTTAATTAATGCATCTATATATTTGGTAAAGGGTGGAAGGCTCGGCCTTATGCCTGGTGTTTTGTTCCACTCTTGCCGCCCTAGTTACTGTTTTACCGGGATTATGTTCCTTGAGTTTGCGTTCCTTACGCGGTCGGGTGATTTATGGGACCCCCTTGACAGTTCGCCTTGAATAAAACTCCTCCAGCAAGGCCCAGCTTTGGTTTTACCATTTGCCACCTAAGCCTTTTCCCCCGGCTTTTCGCGAGCCCGAGGGTCATCTTATTTTAACCCCCCCGGGCCAGTGCTCCTTCGAGTGTTGGTCCGAACTGAGCAGACTGCGGGGCCCCCTCCTGGAAACTCGAGGTCTGGTTTTACTCGTAGGATGTCTCATCCGGTGTGCCCTGAGAACGAGATATGTGCAGCTCCTATCGGGATTTGTCGGCACATTCGGGTGGCTTTGCTGGTCTGGTTTTACCATTGTCGAGATGTCTTGTAAACCGGGATTCCGAGACTGATCGGGTATTTCCAGGAGAAGGTTTATCCTTCGTTGACCGTGAGAGCTTGTGATGGGCTAAGTTGGGACACCCCTGCAGGGTATTATCTTTCGAAAGCCGTGCCCGCGGTTATGAGGCAGA
Organism: Triticum aestivum; assembly: GCF_018294505.1. Classification (NCBI taxonomy): domain Eukaryota; kingdom Viridiplantae; phylum Streptophyta; class Magnoliopsida; order Poales; family Poaceae; genus Triticum; species Triticum aestivum. The sequence goes on from NC_057805.1 coordinate 426,756,551, forward strand.
TGGGAATTTGTTAATGTCCGGTTGTAGACAACTTGTCACTTGACCCAATTAAAATACATCAACTGCGTGTGTAACCGTGATGGTCTCTTCTCGGCGGAGTCCGGGAAGTGAACACGGTCAGTGTTATGTATGACGTAAGTAGGTGTTCAGGACCTCTTCTTGGTCATTGCTAGATGACGTCCGTTCCGATGCTTCTCTTCTCGCTCTCATTTGCGCAAGTCAGCCACCATATATGCTTTTGCCGCTGCAGCTCCACCTCTTTGCGCCATCCTGTCCTATAAGCTTAAATAGTCTTGATCTCGCGGGTGTGAGATTGCTGAGTCCCCGTGACTCACAGATTCTACCAAAACAGTTGCAGGTGCCGACGATGCCAGTGCAGACGATGGCGTCGATCTCAAGTGGGAGTTCGACGAGGAACGTGGTCGTTACTATGTGTCTTTTCCTGATGATCAGTAGTGGAGCCCAGTTGGGACGATCGGGGATCTAGCATTTGGGGTTATCTTGTTTTCATCTGGATTTTGACCGTAGTCGGTCTATATGATTGTATTTTGGTTGATGTATGATGATAATTTATGTATTGTGTGAAGTGGCGATTGTAAGCCAACTCTTTATCCCATTCTTGTTCATTACATGAGATTGTGTGAAGATGACCCTTCTTGCGACAAAACCACTATGCGGTTATGCCTCTAAGTCGTGCCTCGACACGTGGGAGATATAGCCGCATCGTGGGCGTTACAAGTTGGTAATCAGAGCCATCCCCGACTTAGGAGCCCCCCTGCTTGATCGAATCGCTGGCGTTGTTGAGTCTAGATCAAAAATGTTTTGAGTCTTAGGATTATATATATCGGAGAGTAGGATTATTTTTACTCCTCAGTCCCTTCGTCGCTCTGGTGAGGTCTCCTGACGTAGAAGTTTTGACTACTCTCTCCTCAAATTTCACTAAAATTTTTTTTAGGATCACGCGGGTATCTTGGAATCGTTCCGATGGATTTGTGACGAGAACATTGTTCTTGGTGCCTCCTGACATTTAGGGGTTGTGGCAGTGTCCCGGGGAGTTGAGCTCTGAGGTGTTGTCGTCACAATTTTATCGTTGCAGTTCTGGAATACCTGAGTTTCGCCGACATCGAAATCTCTTTTATGCAGTTGTTGGTGAGATCACCTCGACGCCACCCAGTACTGGGGCGGGAGTTCGGGAGTATTGCCATAACTTGTATAACGGATGTTTTTCGAAGGTTGAGGTAAACGATTTCCGAAGGTTTCTTGGTTATGTGTTGACGGATGGATACAGCTGGATCTAGGGATTGTTAGTTTGGGTGATATATTTTGTGTCCCCTGTATCCCCTACACCAGATTGCATAACCAGAAAGTTTCGGGAGTTTATAAGTGGGAATTCAAGTAGCCTTAGGATATCTTTCCGACAGATGCATGATATGAGATTGGGGTTCGACGTCTAGTGGTCCGCCTGTATACGGTTGATTTTACAGTAGCCTCGTTGTGTCTTAAAGAGTCCATGGCTTTGCCGACTCGGGGACGCTTCGTATGTCATGTGCACAGCCTTGTACATGATGGTGCTGTACGATTGAGCCCGTGTGGGCCCCACCACGAAAACTTCGGACAAAATATCTATCATATGTTTGTTCCGGCTTATTCTGCAAGCCAATACTTGTTTTATTTTGTATTATGGTATTCGAGTTGCTTCGAATTCATATGTTCATTCCATATCTTTTCAAGTGGCTTCTCAACTTATGGAAGTGTGATGATTTACTATGGAATTCATTCGTTCATCTTCGTTCGAATGTTTATTGTGAAGACTATATGTTGCAATTTCTATCCGTCGATTCTACTTATCTATTTGTCTATCAAGATGCTAACGGATGTCACCCTCTTCAGGATGGCTCCGCCAACGCGTCAGAATCCGGATCGCAATGAAGGGAGTCAAGCGAACCCTCCGCCACCACCTCCACCTCCGGAGGCATGGCAAGCAATCATGGCAGCCACCAACGCCAATGCTCAAATGATTCTGCAACTCTTGCAAGAACGTACTCAAGGGCAAGGCAATCAAGGCAATCAAGGTCAAGGCAACAATCAGTTTCACTTTGCCACTCTCAACCAGTTTCTCGCAAATCAGCCCAAGTCTTTCAGCTACTGTGCCAAGGCCACGGATGCCGATGATTGGCTCATGGACATCAACAAGCATTTTGAATGTAGCAATGTCAGGCCTGAGGACTTTGTCAAGTTCGCTTCTTTCCAGCTCAAGGACCAAGCTGCTGATTGGTTTCAACAATACAAAGATTCCAGAGGAGGTCGTGTGATCACTTGGACTGACTTCTGTCGGGACTTCAAAGCGCACCACATTCCACAAAGTGTTGTTGAGAGCAAGCGTGAGGAGTTCCGCAATCTCAAGCAAGGCAACATGTCTGTGTATCAATACAACATTCAGTTTCAGAAACTTGCTCGCTTCGCTAAACAAGACATTCCTGATGAGAAGAGCATGATCTATCACTTCAGAGGTGGCCTTAAAGAGGATCTGCAGTTAGCTCTCGTTCTTGTTGAGCCTACTCAGTTTGATCAATTCTACAATATGGCACTGAAGCAAGAGGCTGCTCAGCTCAAGTGTGAGGCTTCTAAGAAGAGAGTCAGAGACGCAGGTCAGTCTTCTTCTTCCTCACTTGTGACAGCTAAGCAACAGAAGTTCTGGTTGCCTCCTCCTCCTCCGTTTCGTCAGCCTTACCAGCAGAAGAACAAAGGTGGCCATGGTTCTAACAACTCTTCCAACTCTGGCTATCAGAACAAGTCTCAGAATCAAGCTCCAAAGTCCAATGCTCCTTATCACCGTCCACTCTCAGAGGTGACTTGCAACAAATGTCAGCAGAAAGGTCACTATGCTAACAAGTGCTTCAACCAGAGGCGTCTTCCTCCTCCTCCTGTCAGATCTTCCAGCAATGCAGTGGTCAAGCATAATCCAAAGTCTGCAAAGGTGAACATGATGAATGCAGCTCAAGCGGAGGAATCTACTGATGTGATAATGGGTAATCTCTCAGTTAATGATATTCCTGCAAAAGTTCTTTTTGATACTGGTGCATCGTATTCTTTCTTGTCATACCCTTTTGCATCGAAGCACAATGTTGACACAGAGATTTTATCCAAAGTTATGCAAGTTGTTTCTCCGGGAAAGCTTTTGTCTTCTAGTTTGGTTGCTCCCGATGTTTCCATCAAGATGGGCGACTATAAATTTCAGTCTTCTCCAATTGTTCTTGGTGACTCGGATATTGATCTTATTCTCGGGATGGACTGGCTTTCTAAGCACAAGGCTCAACTTGATTGTGCTGCCAGGGAAATTCAATTGACACACTCGTCTGAGGATGTGATTATTTTTGCTGCTCGTGATGAAACCATTCGGTTTTTCTCTCTCAATGATAAGGGCGAATTGAATGCCATCTCTCAAATTCCAGTCGTTTGCGAGTATCAAGATGTCTTTCCAGAAGAGCTTCCGGGTATGCCTCCTCATCGGCCAGTTGAGTTCGTTATCGAACTAGAGCCTGGCACTGAACCCGTTTGCAAGCGTCCATACAAGCTTGGACCAAACGAGCTGAAGGAATTGAAGAAGCAGCTCGATGAACAAGAGCGTCTGGGTTTGATCAGACCGAGTTCTTCTCCTTGGGGTTGTGGTGTTCTTTTTGTCAAGAAGAAGGATGGCACGGACCGACTTTGTGTCGACTACCCTCCATTGAAGAAGAAGACAATCAAGAACAAGTATCCACTTCCCAACATCAATGAGCTATTTGAGCAACTCAAAGGGGCTAAAGTATTCTCGAAGCTTGACCTTCGTATGGGTTATCATCAGATTCGCATTCGTGAAGAAGATATTCCCAAGACAACATTCAGAACAAGCTTTGGTTCTTATGAATATACTGTCGTGTCTTTCGGCCTTGTCAATTCTCCTCCGGTGTTCTCTCGGATGATGAATTTCATCTTCAACCCCTATACCAATGAATTCATTCTGGTGTATCTCGATGATATCTTGGTCTTCTCCAAGAATAAGCAGGATCATGCCAAACATTTGCGATTGGTGCTCGACAAGCTCAGAGAGTATCAATTCTATGCGAAGTTCTCCAAATGTGAGTTTTGGCTCGATGAAGTCCTTTTCCTTGGTCACATCATCTCTGCCAAGGGCATCGCTGTCAACCCTGAGAAGGTGTCCACAGTTCTGGATTGGGAACCTCCTCAAAATGTCAAGCAGCTCCGCAGTTTTCTGGGTCTTGCAAGCTATTGCCGAAGATTCGTTGAGAATTTCTCCAAGATTGGAAAGCCTCTTTCCAACCTCCTACAGAAGCATGTGAAGTATGTCTGGTCTCCTGAGTGTGACGTTGCTTTCAACACTCTCAAAGAGAAACTAGTCACAACTCCTGTCTTGACTCCTCCTGATGAATCCAAGCCGTATGAAGTTTTCTGTGATGCTTCTCTCCAAGGTCTCGGTGCTGTGTTAATGCAAGAGAAGAAAGTTGTGGCTTATACCTCTCGGCAGTTGAAGCCCAACGAGAAGAACTACCCCACTCACGATCTTGAGTTGGCGGCAGTTGTCCATGCATTGATTACGTGGAGACATCTCTTGTTGGGAAGACAAGTGGACATTTTCACTGATCACAAGAGTCTCAAGTATATCTTCACTCAGCCCAACCTCAACCTCAGGCAGACTCGATGGGTCGAAATGATTCAAGAGTACAATCCGAGTATCGAATATACTCCAGGCAAAGCAAATGTCATTGCAGATGCTTTAAGCAGGAAGGCTTATTGCAACAGCTTAATCCTCAAGCCTTTCCAACCGGATCTTTGTGAAGCTTTCCGCAAGCTGAATCTCCAAGTTGTTCCTCAAGGTTTTCTTGCCAACCTCATAGTATCTCCTACTTTGGAAGATCAAATTCGTGAGGCACAACTCCTTGATGCCATGGTGAAGAAGGTGAAACGTGGTATCGACAAGGGTCTTTCCAAATACAAGTGCTATCGCATTGATGACAGAGACACTTTGTTCTTCGAGGACCGGATTGTGGTTCCTAAAGGTGATCTAAGGAAAGTCATAATGAACGAAGCGCACAATTCTCTCCTTTCCATTCATCCTGGAAGTACGAAGATGTATCATGACCTCAAGCAGTCGTATTGGTGGACTCGAATGAAGCGAGAAATTGCTCAATTCGTGAATGAATGTGATGTCTGTCGAAGAGTGAAAGCAGAACACCAACGACCAGCTGGTCTCCTCCAACCTCTTGCTATCCCAGAATGGAAGTTTGATCATATCGAAATGGACTTCGTGACTGGATTTCCCAAGTCCAAGCGTGGAAATGGCGCTATCTTCGTTGTCATCGACAAGCTCTCTAATGTGGCTCATTTCCTTCCAATCAAAGAATCCATCACAGCAGCTCAGCTGGCAGAGCTGTACACCTCCAGAATTGTCTCTTTGCACGGCATTCCACAATTGATTTCTTCTGATCGTGGAAGCATCTTCACCTCTAAGTTCTGGGACTCCTTCCAGAAGGCCATGGGCACAAATATTCGCTTCAGCACAGCTTTCCAGCCTCAAACTAGTGGTCAAGTCGAGCGAGTCAATCAAATTCTTGAAGATATGCTCAGGGCTTGTGTCATTTCCTTTGGCATGAAATGGGAAGATTGTCTTCCTTATGCTGAATTCTCCTACAACAACAGCTTCCAAGCGAGTTCGGGCAAGGCCCCATTCGAGATTCTCTATGGCAGAAAGTGCCGTACTCCTCTCAATTGGTCAGAGACTGGTGAACGCCAACTTCTTGGCAATGACTTAATCACAGAAGCTGAAGAAATGTGTAAAGTCATCCGTGATAATCTCAAAGCCGCGCAATCGCGCCAGAAGAGTTACTATGATAGTAAGCATCGTGATTTGGCTTTCGAGATCGGAAACCATGTCTACCTCCGCGTCTCTCCAATGAAAGGCACTCGTCGCTTCGGTATCAAAGGGAAGCTTGCCCCTAGATACGTGGGTCCTTTCAAGATCATTGGCAAAAGAGGCGACCTCGCATATCAACTTGAGCTTCCTTCCAACTTCGCGAACGTGCACGATGTGTTCCACGTGTCACAGCTCCGCAAGTGCTTCAAGACGCCTGAGCGCACTATCAACTTCGAAGAGATTGACCTCCAAGAAGATTTGTCTTATCATGAGCACCCAGTTGCTATTCTTGAAGAAACTGAGCGCAAGACTCGCAACAAGTCTATCAAATTCCTGAAAGTGAAGTGGTCGCACCATTCCGACCGGGAAGCCACCTGGGAACGCGAGGACCATCTCCTTCCAAATATCCGGAGTTCTTTCAGTCCTAGATCTCGGGACGAGATCCTCTCGTAGTGGTGGAGTGTTGTAACACCCCGCATGTAACTTGCCATATTTGTAACTCCGACTATTGCCATTTCCGGCTATGTGTTATGTTTTTCCCTCCGTTGTCGGGTTTTGTCTTTCGTTTTGTATTTTGTCATGTCATGCATTTTCATATCATGTCATCATGCGCATTGCATTTGCATACGTGTTCGTCTCATGCATCCGAGCATTTTCCCCGTTGTCCGTTTTCCAATCCGGCGCTCCTATCTCCTCCGGTGCACCCCTCTAGTTTTCTTTCATGTGCGTGTGTCAAACTTTCTCAGAATGGACCGAGGCTTGTCAAGTGGCCTTAATATACCACCCGGAGACTACCAGTCAAGTTTCGTTCCATTCGGAGGTCGTTTGGTACTCCAACGGTTAACCGGGCATCCGCAAAGTCCATTTGAGTATCCAGCAAAAAACCCCTCCAAAACCAGCCCAAAACCCACCAAACTCTCTTCCATGCTCTAGGTCGTTCGATCACGATCGTGTGGGCGAAAACCGCACCTCATTTGGAGCCTCCTAGCTCCCTCTACCTATAAATAAGTGGGCATCCCGAAAAACGGAATCGCAGTCTAACCCTAGCAAAAATCCCTCGCGCCGCCGGACAACGTCCGCCCGCGCCGGACACGTCCGCCCGCGCCGGCGGACGAATCGCGCGTCGCCACGT
>NC_057805.1:426764077-426778766 GCF_018294505.1 Triticum aestivum
CGCCGGCCTCCTCCCCTCGCTGCGCCGGGCCCGCCGGCCCCTGCCTCACCGCCGTCGACCTCGAGCTCGAGCTCGAGCGCGCGATCCCGATCCGGAGCTACTGTACGCGTTGACTTCGTCCCTCCCATTTTTTTCTTCCAAGTCCTGTTATTTCATCAGCATGTGCTCCTATTCGAGATGCGATAACTTCTTGCATGTAGCTTCGATTCGCGCGTGTAATATGTCAAATTGTTCGCCTCGTGATGCTCTTCATTTTGTTAAATTGCACCATGTTCATTAAAAGTCATCTTGGTGCCCAAATCTTCGTTGGAAGAGGGCTAGTTGCTGTTATTATCTGGTTCTTAGCAGAACTTGGAGATTTGTCATTTTTGTATCATTTAATCTGTGCATACTTTAAGCATGAGCTCTACATGTGTTTTGAAGTATGCCACGCCATCTTTCCAGTGGTGTATTCCATGTATTTTTGTGATCTCTGTGGTGACTAGCACAAGCATGCAAAGTAGGCCCCGTAATATTTCTGATTTCAGGGACTTAGTGATTTCTCTAAGTCATTGTCTGCTGTAATTTTGTTGCCATGTAAACTTGATGCTACAGAGAGATCCATGCAGGTTTTGGAGATGTTCAGTAAGGATGTTTTGTAGATATAGTTGTAGTTGATCCATTCCTGCAATTGTTTGCAATTATAGAGTGCCATAGTATGACTCAATCTTGCTCTACTTTTGCTATAAAATATTTCGGGCAGATTCTTAACATGAGATGCATTTTTGCCAAGCTTATTGTAGTTGATCCATACATGCTATGCAATTGCTCTTGCCATGGTTAGCTTCATAAACATGCCATCTTGCTATAGGTATGCTTGGTTTGTCATGCATTGCTCTGTAGGGAGTGCATCAAGCTCACAAAGAGGCCTACATATTAATATTTCTGCCATGCTCTGTTTTCTGCTAAGTCTGAAACCTGATAACGAAACTTGCTATGTTTACATGCTTGCCATCATATCTTCTGGTCCTTTTTGGCTTTTGGTAAGTAAGGGACTTTTGTCATGTGAATTTAGTAGAAAACTACCATGCCTTGTCTTGCTATGTTAAGTTCCTGTAGCATGTTGATTTCGTGCTCTGAACAGAGCTACCTGATGCTGATTTCTGCCATGTCCAGTTTTTCACTAAGTCTGTGAACCTGTAATCTTTTGCACTATTGCCATGCTTGTTTGAGCTTGATATGTTGTGAACCAGCCGTAGCTCAGTGTTCATCTTTTGTCAAGCATCTCCTGTAGATTACTGCTATGTGCTTTGTTGCTATGTTGGAGTGCTATAGCATTGTTGTTTGTTGCATTTTATGTGCTATCTTGCTGTTTATCGCAGTTTAGTGTCATTCTTGTTTTGCTTGCCATTTGCAAACCGTGCATCCGATTCCGGTGATCTTTATATCGATTTCGACCGAAATTATCTCATATTTCCAGTGGCATGCTTGGTTTGCCAAGTTACTGCCATGTTCATCATTTTCCTTCCGGAGCACGCATATGCATCGCATATCATATCTTGCATATCATACATGTTTTGCATCATGTTGCTTGCGCATTCCTCATTGTTGATTGTGTTTCCGGTTGTTTGTGTTCTTGTCTTGGGTAGAGCCGGGAGACGAGTTCGTGAACGAGGAACCTGTCGAGTACGCTTACGAGGATCAAGCTTTCGACAACTCTGAGAACCTTGCAGGCAAGATGACCACCCCTCGAAATCACTTCTATCTTTGCTATGCTAGTTGTTCGCTCTATTGCCATGCTCGCTACCTATCACTCGCTATATCATGTCTCCCGTTTTAGCCATGCCAGCCCTAACCATCCTTTCCTAGCAAACCGTTGTTTGACTATGTTACCGCTTTTGCTCAGCCCCTCTTATAGCGTTGCTAGTTGCAGGTGAAGTTGAAGTTTGTTCCATATCGGAACATGGATATGTTGGGGTATCACAATATCTCTTATTTAATTAATGCATCTATATATTTGGTAAAGGGTGGAAGGCTCGGCCTTATGCCTGGTGTTTTGTTCCACTCTTGCCGCCCTAGTTACTGTTTTACCGGGATTATGTTCCTTGAGTTTGTGTTCCTTACGCGGTCGGGTGATTTATGGGACCCCCTTGACAGTTCGCCTTGAATAAAACTCCTCCAGCAAGGCCCAACTTTGGTTTTACCATTTGCCACCTAAGCCTTTTCCCCCGGGTTTTCGCGAGCCCGAGGGCCATCTTATTTTAACCCCCCCGGGCCAGTGCTCCTTCGAGTGTTGGTCCGAACTGAGCAGACTGCGGGGCCCCCTCCTGGAAACTCGAGGTCTGGTTTTACTCGTAGGATGTCTCATCCGGTGTGCCCTGAGAACGAGATATGTGCAGCTCCTATCGGGATTTGTCGGCACATTCGGGTGGCTTTGCTGGTCTTGTTTTACCATTGTCGAGATGTCTTGTAAACCGGGATTCCGAGACTGATCGGGTATTTCCGGGAGAAGGTTTATCCTTCGTTGACCGTGAGAGCTTGTGATGGGCTAAGTTGGGACACCCCTGCAGGGTATTATCTTTCGAAAGCCGTGCCCGCGGTTATGAGGCAGATGGGAATTTGTTAATGTCCGGTTGTAGACAACTTGTCACTTGACCCAATTAAAATACATGAACTGCGTGTGTAGCCGTGATGGTCTCTTCTCGGCGGAGTCCGGGAAGTGAACACGGTCAGTGTTATGTATGACGTAAGTAGGTGTTCAGGACCTCTTCTTGGTCATTGCTAGATGATGTCCGTTCCGATGCTTCTCTTCTCGCTCTCATTTGCGCAAGTCAGCCACCATATATGCTTTTGCCGCTGCAGCTCCACCTCTTTGCGCCATCCTGTCCTATAAGCTTAAATAGTCTTGATCTCGCGGGTGTGAGATTGCTGAGTCCCCGTGACTCACAGATTCTACCAAAACAGTTGCAGGTGCCGACGATGCCAGTGCAGACGATGGCGTCGATCTCAAGTGGGAGTTCGACGAGGAACGTGGTCGTTACTATGTGTCTTTTCCTGATGATCAGTAGTGGAGCCCAGTTGGGACGATCGGGGATCTAGCATTTGGGGTTATCTTGTTTTCATCTGGATTTTGACCGTAGTCGGTCTATATGATTGTATTTTGGTTGATGTATGATGATAATTTATGTATTGTGTGAAGTGGCGATTGTAAGCCAACTCTTTATCCCATTCTTGTTCATTACACGGGATTGTGTGAAGATGACCCTTCTTGCGACAAAACCACTATGCGGTTATGCCTCTAAGTCGTGCCTCGACACGTGGGAGATATAGCCGCATCGTGGGCGTTACATTGCTGATCACCCCAAAGTTCCTGACAAATTTCCGATAGTAACACTAAAAAAAAGACACTTCCGTGATGATACGTGTTTGTCACAGTAGGTCGCGTTTTCTGTCATGCATGTACATCCATGACAAATTTATGACAGAATCAAGATAGTGATACCTGTGCTGTCGTAGAAGTGTTCCATGACATTACCAAAATTATCATCACGGAAGTGTCCACTTCCATGATGATAAATCGCGCGTCACAGAAGTGCTTTCGTCAAGGGTGACCGACACGTGGCATCCACCGTAACGGAACGCCGTTAAGCTATCGGGTCCGGTTTTGGATCCGATAACCCGTTAACAGCCCCGACCAATGGGGATTTTCCACATGTAAAATCATCATTGGCTGGAGGAAACACGTGTCGGCTCACCGTTGGGACAGATGTCATCCACTCATTGGACCCAAAGCGCCTATGATACGTCGACACGTGGCACGGCCCAACAGAGGCCCATAAGGTTAAAAAGGCCGGCCCAGTCAAAGGCCCGTAGTACTTACTCAGGTACTAGTGGGCCAGCCCAATAACAGCCTGCTTAATAAAGGCCCATTTACGGCCCGAAGCCAGATCTGGCCCGTTAATTGTTCGCCGAATATTTGGGCCCATTTACGGCCCGAAGCCAGATCTGGCTCGTTAATTGTTCGCCGAATATTTGGGCCCAATTACAGCCTAGTGACTTTCGGCCTGTTAGAGGCCCGATGTAGACATGGGCCCATTTCAGCCCGGTGTGACTTTCGGCCTGGGAATGGCCCATGCTGCCCATGGGCCATATATGGTCCGACGGGACATCGGGCCCACTAACGGACCGTGATAAAGGTGGCAAGAGTTAAGCCCAACATGACTTTGGGCCTGTTAAAGGCCTGTCGCATAATTCGGCCCGTTGATGTCTGTACTAAGCTTTCGGCCTCTTAAAGGCCCATGATATCAGTGGGCCAACTAAGGCCCGAGATATGTTTCGGCCTGGTAACTGCCCGTGATATAACTGGGCCCAAAAAGGCCAGGTTTACATTTCAGCCTGCCGAAGGCCCGTCGACGACTAGTGAAAATTGAGGCCCAATATGCATTTCAGCCTGCTAAAGGCCCATGGTTTCATCTGGGCCGTAATAGGCGAGTACAATATTAAGCCTGTTAATGGCCCAACGCTACTTGGGCCAAAGTAAGCGCTGGGTCCACAAAAGGCCCAACTAAAATATAGGCAGGTGTAAGTTGTGGGCCTCGTGCAAAGTGTGAAGGCCCCAATCATTCGGGCCCAAGAATGATGCAGTCCGGCCCAATTGTGGCCCGCTAAACACTAGGCCCGTTAGAGGCGAATGTTTCGGCCTGGTCGACTACATCTGATTTTTTTTCAGATAGCGAATGATGGCAGTAACTAGTAGGAATTAAGAACAAACCTACTCTATACAATAAAGAAATTATGGCATAGTAACTAAGAATAAACTTACACTATACAATAAAGGATTTATGGTATATTACATCCATCGGGCATTGAAGTTCGCCACCAGTGATCATAAAGCGCAACGAAGAAGCAGATTACAAAAACTGGGCACCATTGCAGCATAACAAAATAATACTGAACCGAGACCACTTCCAAGACAGTTCAAGAAAGGTTAGCCTTGGGCGGGAACTGCTGCGCAAGCTGCTAAGCAAGGCTGTGAGACCGGCCTAGCATGTCGATCATAGCTTCCAGATGTAGCTGTTTAGCGATGAGGTTCTCATTGGTGTTCTCTGCAATCTTTCTTAGAGATAGGACTTCAAGTCGAAGTTGAGTTGCAGAATGCCTTTCTGCTAGAACTTGGGACTGAAGAAGTCGAACTGATTCAGACAACGAATTCTGTGAGCTTGTCTGACTGCTAGTCTCAAGTAACTTGAACATTGCATCAAGACAAGACTTTGGGGTTGTCTCGCTATCTTCAAGATGTTTTGCCTTCTTTGCTGCAATATATGTTGGGTTTGTCACACAGCCTTCAGCAGACTTGTGCATGCCATCAGGCATATCACCCTGAAACAAAGCAGAGAGATGACAGGTTTTGCACGTGTATAAACAAAGATGATAACTGTGCTGTCAATTCCATCCAATTTCAAATTAGAAAATAAAGAGTAAGTTCAAAATATCAATAGCATAATTTGGCATTGTTCATAATGCGGGGAGCTTCACCACACTACGGGATTACCATGTCAACATAACAAGCATAGATGAAGGGCAAAGAAAATCATTGTATCTATTTTGGTTAATGTGCATGGCATGTTGTTCATATCATCAGCCACATGAGTAAGATAAAACAGGAGATGACAAGGTGCAAACGTGGGCTGCTTCACCACACACTGGATTATAGATCCACAAAAACAAGCATACATATAGGGAGTATTGAGTAATGTGCATGGTATGAATAAGGAATTTGGTTTTACAAGTAAAACTTAGAACTTACGGTTCTTGCGAACATGCATTTTGGTAGAAACAGCAAACTAAACAGCAGTAAACGATAGGGAGTATGAGAAAATTAAACAGCAGTTGAGGATAAAGGCTTTAGAAGGACTGACTTACATTAATAGTTAACACCGGCTTTATAATGCCCTTCTCCATGTCAAGGGAAGCATAACTCAAGAATTTCAGCACAAAATCTTCTTCATAAGCATTGCATGTACTCTACATTTTGTAGAGAGTAATTATAGATATGATAATACTGGAAGGGATAGAGGATAATGAAGATAAGATGCAGATTGATGCTACATAATCAACTACCAATCCCTGGAAGTACAAGCTTTACAGGACAAAATGTACTGACAAGAGCAATGGGCTACACTTCTGCACTGGCATTGTCTGTGTATTCTACTTTTTGGTAAGATTAAATATAGATCTGATCTTTTTTAGTAAATGGTGGGCGAGGGAGATAAGATGCAGAATGCTACACAATGAACCAATCCCCCTTCCCATAATACAAGAGTGTTTTGAACACTGGTGTATTGTACAAAACGTTCTTATATTATGGGATGGGGGGAGTAGCTGTTAATGTAAGTACAGTCATAGACGACGTTCAGTCCTTACAAGAGGACTGCAGAGCTAAACCTCTTCAAAAGCATTGGGTTGATTCTAAATTTATGTAAGAGTCCATACGGATCTTATAATGTCCACCAAATGGACGATAACGAGGCTAACATGTGCAGTGATGCTACATAATCAAACAGCTATGAAAGTAAGTATGGTCATACAGGGAAAGAGGTACTCACAAGAGCAATGTAGTGTGCAGTATAGTTGCGAGATTCTGTGGTCCCTTGAGAACGAATGTTCTCCTGCTAACAGTTTTCGTACAACTGAGACGTTAAGGCAAATGCAGAAATGTAGTTCAAATTGTGATGTGATATCATAGATAGTACCTTACGCTGCAGCCGAGACCAATGTGTAACAAGATTATTCCAGTCATCGTCGGATAAATGTAGCACCGGAGACTTTACAGAAATTTCGTTTAGAGGCTTTCCATTGAAGTGCGCATGCCTCAGGTAGGAACGATACTTCATCAATGAGTGCTTGAAAAGCGCAACCAACCCTTGCTCGTCTTCACAATCCAGTTTGGACCTCGCCTATTTAAAAGAATGAAATATAGTGTCTTCTGTCAGCAGAAACATATGCAGTAATGACCATGAATAACATTAGTACATTACTTACGCGTAAGTTGCGGAGGAAGACTGGAAATTGTTCTGTGTCTGCGGTATAATCTTTCCATGAAGGGAAGTGTTGGGCAACATAGTAATTTCAAAAAAATTCCTACGCACACACAAGATCATGGTGATGCATAGCAACGAGAGGGGAGAGTGTTGTCCACGTACCCTCGTAGACCGAAAGCGGAAGCGTTAGCACAACACGGTTGATGTAGTCGTACGTCTTCACGATCCGGCCGATCAAGTACCGAATGCACGGCACCTCTTTGTTCAGCACACGTTCAGCTCGATGACGTCCCTCGAACTCCGATCCAGCCGAGCTTTGAGGGAGAGTTCCTTCAGCACGACGGCGTGGTGACTATGATGATGTTCTACTGACGCAGGGCTTCGCCTAAGCACCGCTACGATATTATCGAGGTGGATTATGGTGGAGGGGGGCACCGCACATGGCTAAGAGATCAAGAGATCAATTGTTGTATCTATGGGGTGCCCCCTCCTCCGTATATAAAGGGGGGAGGAGGAGAGGGCCGGCCAAGGGGGTGGCGCACCCTAGGAGGGGGAAACCTACTCCAAGTAGGTTTGCCTCTCCCTTTCCTAGTCCAAGAAGGAGGGGGAAGGAAGGAGTGGGAGAGGGGAAAGGCAAGGCCCCCCCTTTCTTGTCCTATTCGGACTCAAGGGGAGGGGCGCGCCTCTTGCCCTGGCCGGCCCCTCTCTCTCTCCATTAGGGCCCAACAAGGCCCATTAGTTCCGGGGTGGGTGGGTTCTGGTAACACCCGGTACTCCGATAAGTGTCTGAAACCTTCCGGAACCTTTCCGGTGTCCAAACATAGTCGTCCAATATATTGATCTTTACGTCTCGGCCATTTCGAGACTCCTCATCATGTCCGTGATCACATCCGGGAGTCCGAACAACCTTCGGTACATCAAAACACATAAACTCATAATATAACCGTCATCGAACTTTAAGCGTGCGGACCCTACGGGTTCAAGAACTATGTAGACATGACCGAGACACATCTCTGGTCAATAACCAATAGCGGAACCTGGATGCTCATATTGGCTCCCACATATTCTACGAAGATCTTTATCGGTCAAACCGCATAACAACATACGTTGTTCCCTTTGTCATCAGTATGTTACTTGCCCGAGATTCGATCGTCGGTATCTCAATACCTAGTTCAATCTCGTTACCGGCAACTCTCTTTACTCATTCTATAATACATCATTCCGCAACTAACTCATTAGTTGCAATGCTTGCAAGGCTTATAGTGATGTGCATTACCGAGTGGGCACAGAGATACCTCTCCGACAATCGGAGTGACAAATCCTAATCTCGAAATACGCCAACCCAACAAGTACCTTTGGAGACACCTATAGAGCACCTTTATAATCACCCAGTTACGTTGTGATGTTTGGTAGCACACAAAGTGTTCCTCCGGTAAACGGGAGTTGCATAATCTCATAGTCATAGGAACATGTATAAGTCGTGAAGAAAGCAATAGCAGAATACTAAACGATCGTGTGCTAAGCTAACGGAATGGGTCAAGTCAATCACATCATTCTCCTAATGATGTGATCCCGTTAATCAAATGACAACTCATGTCAATGGCTAGGAAACATAACCATCTTTGATCAATGAGCTAGTCAAGTAGAGGCATACTAGTGACACTTTGTTTGCCTATGTATTCACACAAGTATTATGCTTCTGGTTAATACAATTCTAGCATGCATAATAAACATTTATCATGATATAAGGAAATAAATAATAACTTTATTATTGCCTCTAGGGCATATTTCCTTCAGTCTCCCACTTGCACTAGAGTCAATAATCTAGATTACACAGTAATGATTCTAACACCCATGGAGCCTTGGTGCTGATCATGTTTTGCTCGTGGAAGAGGCCTAGTCAACGGGTCTGCAACATTCAGATCCATATGTATCTTGCAAATTTCAATGTCTCCCACCTTGACTATATCCCGGATGGAGTTAAAGCGTCTCTTGATGTGCTTGGTTCTCTTGTGAAATCTGGATTCCTTTGCCAAGGCAATTGCACCAGTATTGTCACAAAAGATTTTCATTGGGCCCGATGCACTAGGTAGGACACCTAGATCGGATATGAACTCCTTCATCCAGACTCCTTCATTTGCTGCTTCCAAAGCAGCTATGTACTCCGCTTCACACGTAGATCCCGCCACAACGCTTTGTTTAGAGCTGCACCAACTGACAGCTCCACCGTTCAATGTAAACATGTATCCGGTTTGCGATTTAGAATCGTCCGGATCAGTGTCAAAGCTTGCATCGACGTAACCATTTACGACTTGCTCTTTGTCACCTCCATAAATGAGAAACATATCCTTAGTCCTTTTCAGGTATTTTAGGATGTTCTTGACCGCTGTCCAGTGATCCACTCCTAGATTACTTTGGTACCTCCCTGCTAAACTTATAGCAAGGCACACATCAGGTCTGGTACACAGCATTGCATACATGATAGAGCCTATGGCTGAAGCATAGGGAACATCTTTCATCTTCTCTCTATCTTCTGCAGTGGTCGGGCATTGAGTCTTACTCAACTTCAGACCTTGTAACACAGGCAAGAACCATTTCTTTGCTTGATCCATTTTGAACTTCTTCAAAACTTTGTCAAGGTATGTGTTTTGTGAAAGTCCAATTAAGCGTCTTGATCTATCTCTATAGATCTTGATGCCCAATATATAAACAGCTTCACCGAGGTCCTTCATTGAAAAACTCTTATTCAAGTATCCCTTTATGCTATCCAGAAATTCTATATTATTTCCAATCAGCAATATGTCATCCACATATAATATCAGAAATGCTACAGAGCTCCCACTCACTTTCTTGTAAATATAGGCTTCTCCAAAAGTCTGTATAAAACCAAATGCTTTGATCACACTATCAAAGCGTTTATTCCAACTCCGAGAGGCTTGCACCAGTCCATAAATGGATCGCTGGAGCTTGCACACATTGTTAGCTCCCTTTGGATCGACAAAACCTTCTGGCTGCATCATATACAACTCTTCTTCCAAAAATCCATTCAGGAATGCAGTTTTGACATCCATCTGCCAAATTTCATAATCATAAAATGCGGCAATTGCTAACATGATTCGGACAAACTTAAGCATCGCTACGGGTGAGAAAGTCTCATCATAGTCAATCCCTTGAACTTGTCGAAAACCTTTCGCAACAAGTCGAGCTTTGTAGACAGTAACATTACCGTCAGCGCCAGTCTTTTTCTTGAAGATCCATTTATTCTTAGTGGCTTGCCGATCATCGGGCAAGTCAACCAAAGTCCGCACTTTGTTTTCATACATGGATCCCATCTCAGATTTCATGTCCTCGAGCCATTTTGCGGAATCTGGGCTCACCATCGCTTCTTCATAGTTCGTAGGTTCATCAAGGTCTAGTAACATAACCTCCAGAACAGGATTACCGTACCACTCTGGTGCGGATCTTACTCTGGTTGACCTACGAGGTTCAGTAACAACTTGATCTGAAGTTTCATGATCATTATCATTAACTTCCTCATTAATTGGTGTAGGTGTCACAGGAACTGGTTTTTGTGATGAACTACTTTCCAATAAGGGAGCAGGTACAGTTACCTCATCAAGTTCTACTTTCCTCCCACTCACTTCTTTCGAGAGAAACTCCTTCTCTAGAAAGATTCCAAATTTAGCAACAAAAGTCTTGCCTTCGGATCTGTGATAGAAGGTGTACCCAACAGTCTCTTTTGGGTATCCTATGAAGACACATTTTTCCGATTTGGATTCAAGCTTATCAGGTTGATGTTTTTTCACATAAACATCGCAGCCCCAAACTGTATGAAACGACAACTTTGGTTTCTTGCCAAACCATAGTTCATAAGCGTCATCTCAACGGATTTAGATGGTGCCCTATTTAACGTGAATGCAGCTGTCTCCATAGCATAACCCCAAAACGATAGCGGTAAATCAGTAAGAGACATCATAGATCGCACCATATCTAGTAAAGTACGATTACGACGTTCAGACACACCGTTTCGCTGTGGCGGGTGGCGTGAGTTGCGAAACTATTCCGCATTGTTTCCTTATGAAGACCAAACTCGTAACTCAAATATTCTCCTCCACGATCAGATCATAGAAACTTTATTTTCTTGTTACGATGATTTTCAACTTCACTCTGAAATTCTTTGAACTTTTCAAATGTTTCAGACTTATGTTTCATTAAGTAGATATACCCATATCTGCTTTAATCATCTGTGAAGGTGAGAAAATAACGATACCCGCCACGAGCCTCAATATTCATCGGACCACATACATCTGTATGTATGATTTCCAATAAATCTGTTGCTCGCTCCATAGTTCCGGAGAACGGCGTTTTAGTCATCTTGCCCATGAGGCATGGTTCGCAAGTACCAAGTGACTCATAATCAAGTGGTTATAAAAGTCCATCAATATGGAGTTTCTTCATGCGCTTTACACCAATATGACCTAAACGGCAGTGCCACAAATAAGTTGCACTATCATTATCAACTCTGCATCTTTTGGTTTCAATATTATGAATATGTGTATCACTACTATCGAGATTCAACAAAAATAGACCAGTCTTCAAGGGTGCATGACCATAAAAGATATTACTCATATAAATAGAACAACCATTATCCTCATATTTAAATGAATAACCGTCTCGCATCAAACAAGATCCAGATATAATGTTCATGCTTAACGCTGGCACCAAATAACAATTATTTAGGTCTAAAACTAATCCCTAAGGTAGATGTAGAGATAGCGTGCCGACTGCAATCACATCGACTTTGGAACCATTTCCTACACGCATCGTCACCTCGTCCTTAGCCAATCTTCGCTTAATCCGTAGTCCCTGTTTCGAGTTGCAAATATTAGCAACAGAACCAGTATCAAATACCCAGGTGCTACTGCGAGCATTAGTAAGGTACACATCAATAACATGTATATCACATATATCTTTGTTCACCTTGCCATCCTTCTTATCCGCCAAATACTTGGGGCAGTTCCGCTTCCAGTGACCAGTCTGCTTGCAGTAGAAGCACTCAGTCTCAGGCTTAGGTCCAGACTTGGGTTTCTTCTCCTGAGCAGCAACTTGTTTGCTGTTCTTTTTGAAGTTCCCCTTCTTCTTCCCTTTGCCCCTTTTCTTGAAACTGGTGGTCTTATTGACCATCAACACTTGATGCTCCTTCTTGATTTCTACCTCCACAGCCTTTAGCATTGCGAAGAGCTCGGGAATTGTCTTATCCATCCCTTGCATGTTATAGTTCATCACGAAGCTCTTGTAGCTTGGTGGCAGTGATTGAAGAATTCTGTCAATGACGCTATCATCCGGAAGATTAACTCCCAGTTGAATCAAGTGATTGTTATACCTAGACATTTTGAGTATATGCTCACTGACAGAACTATTCTCCTCCATCTTGCAGCTGTAGAACTTATTGGAGACTTCATATCTCTCAATCCGGGCATTTGCTTGAAATATTAACTTCAACTCTTGGAACATCACATATGCTCCATGACGTTCAAAACGTCGTTGAAGTCCCGGTTCTAAGCCATAAAGCATGGCACACTGAACTATCGAGTAGTCATCAACTTTGCTCTGCCAGACGTTCATAACATCTGGAGTTGCTCCTGCAGCAGGTTTGGCACCTAGCGGTGCTTCCAGGATGTAATTCTTCTGTGCAGCAATGAGGATAATTCTCAAGTTACGGACCCAGTCCGTGTAATTGCTACCATTGTCTTTCAACTTTGCTTTCTCAAGGAACGCATTAAAATTCAATGGAACAACAGCACGGGCCATCTATCTACAACAACATAGACAAGCAATATACTATCAGGTACTAAGTTCATGATAAATTTAAGTTCAATTAATCATATTACTTAAGAACTCCCACTTAGATAGACATCCCTCTAATCTTCTAAGTGATCACGTGATCCATATCAACTAAACCATGTCCGATCATCACGTGAGATAGAGTAGTTTCAATGGTGAACAAAACTATGTTGATCATATCTACTATATGATTCACGCTCGACCTTTCGGCCTCAGTGTTCCGAGGCCATATCTGTTATATGCTAGGCTCGTCAAGTTTAACCTGAGTATTCCGCGTGTGCAACTGTTTTGCACCCGTTGTATTTGAACGTAGAGCCTATCACACCCGATCATCACGTGGTGTCTCAGCACGAAGAACTTTCACAACGGTGCATACTCAGGGAGAACACTTATACCTTGATAATTTAGTGAGAGATCATCTTATAATGCTACCGTCAATCAAAGCAAGATAAGATGCATAAAAGATAAACATCACATGCAATCAATATAAGTGATATGATATGGCCATCATCATCTTGTGCTTGTGATTTCCATCTCCGAAGCACCGTCATGATCACCATTGTCACCGGTGCAACACCTTGATCTCCATCATAGCATCGTTGTCGTCTCGCCAACTTATGCTTCTACGACTATCGCTACCGCTTAGTGATAAAGTAAAGCATTACAGGGTGTTTGCATTGCATACAATAAAGCGACAACCATATGGCTCCTGCCAGTTGCCGATAACTCGGTTACAAAACATGATCATCTCATACAATAAAATAAAGCATCATGCCTTGACCATATCACATCACAACATGCCCTGCAAAAACAAGTTACACATCGTCTACTTTGTTGTTGCAAGTTTACGTGGCTGCTACGGGCTAAGCAAGAACCGTTCTTACCTACGCATCAAAACCACAATGATAGTTTGTCAAGTTGGTGCTGTTTTAACCTTCGCAAGGACCGGGCGTAGCCACACACGGTTCAACTAAAGTTGGAGAAACTGACACCCGCTAGTCACCTGTGTGCATAGCACGGTGGTAAAACCAGTCTCGCATAAGCGTATGCGTAATGTCGGTCTGGGCTGCTTCATCCAACAATACCGCCGAACCAAAGTATGACATGCTAGTAAGCAGTATGACTTGTATCGCCCACAACTCACTTGTGTTCTACTCGTGCATATAACATCTACGCATAAAACCTGGCTCGGATGCCACTGTTGGGTAACGTAGTAATTTCAAAAAAATTCCTACGCACACACAGGATCATGGTGATGCATAGCAACGAGAGGGGAGAGTGTTGTCCACGTACCCTCGTAGACCGAAAGCGGAAGCGTTAGCACAACACGATTGATGTAGTGGTACGTCTTCACGATTCGACCGATCAAGTACCGAACGCACGGCACCTCCGAGTTCAGCACACGTTCAGCTCGATGACGTCCCTCGAACTCCGATCCAGCCGAGCTTTGAGGGAGAGTTCCATCAGCACTTGGGCGTGGTGACGATGATGATGTTCTGCCGACGCAGGGCTTCGCCTAAGCACCGCTACGATATAATCGAGGTGGATTATGGTGGGGGGGGGGCACCGCACACGGCTAAGAGATCAAGAGATCAATTGTTGTATCTATGGGGTGCCCCCTCCTCCATATATAAAGGGGGGAGGAGGAGAGGGCCGGCCAAGGGGGTGGCGCGCCCTAGGAGGGGAAACCCTACTCCAAGTAGGTTTGCCTCTCCCTTTCCTAGTCCAAGAAGGAGGGGGAAGGAAGGAGTGGGAGAGGGGAAAGGCAAGGGGGGCGTCGCCCCCCCCATTCTTGTCCTATTCGGACTCAAGGGGAGGGGGCGCGC
>NC_057805.1:426778941-426788273 GCF_018294505.1 Triticum aestivum
GCCTCTTGCCCTGGCCGGCCCCTCGCTCTCTCCACTAGGGCCCAACAAGGCCCATTAGTTCTCGGGGGGGGGGGGGGGGTTCCGGTAACCCCCGGTACTCTGATAAATGTCCGAAATTCCAGTGTCCAATCATAGTCGTCCAATATATCGATCTTTACATCTCGACCATTTTGAGACTCCTCGTCATGTCCGTGATCACATCCGGGACTCCGAACAACCTTCGGTACATCAAAACACATAAACTCATAATATAACCGTCATCGAACTTTAAGCGTGCGGATCCTACGGGTTCGAGAACTATGTAGACATGACTGAGACACGTCTCCGGTCAATAACCAATAGCGGAACCTGGATGCTCATATTGGCTCCCACATATTCTACAAAGATCTTTATCGGTCAAACCGCATAACAACATACGTTGTTCCCTTTGTCATCGGTATGTTACTTGCCCGAGATTCGATCGTCGGTATCTCAATACCTAGTTCAATCTCGTTACCGGCAAGTCTCTTTACTCGTTCTGTAATACATTATTCCGCAACTAACTCATTAGTTGCAATGCTTGAAAGGCTTATAGTGATGTGCATTACCGAGTGGGCCCAGAGATACCTCTCCGACAATCGGAGTGACAAATCCTAATCTCGAAATACGCCAACCCAACAAGTACCTTTGGAGACACCTGTAGAGCACCTTTATAATCACCTAGTTACGTTGTGATGTTTGGTAGCACACAAAGTGTTCCTCCGGTAAGCGGGAGTTGCATAATCTCATAGTCATAGGAACATGTATAAGTCATGAAGAAAGCAATAGCAGAATACTAAACGATCGTGTGCTAAGCTAACGGAATGGGTCAAGTCAATCACATCATTCTCCTAATGATGTGATCCCGTTAATCAAATGACAACTCATGTCAATGGCTAGGAAACATAACCATCTTTGATCAACGAGCTAGTCAAGTAGAGGCATACTAGTGACACTTTGTTTGTCTATGTATTCTCACAAGTATTATGTTTCCGGTTAATACAATTCTAGCATGAATAATAAACATTTATCATGATATAAGGAAATAAATAATAACTTTATTATTGCCTCTAGGGCATATTTCCTTTAGAAAGATGCGCACAAAGTTCCTGACAACAATATAAGCTTTGTCTTCTAAACTGGGAAGAAATGGAAGAGGGGTCCTATTTGCTGCAATTGGGGCTCTCTCTGGTGCGAAAAGGGATTTGGCAACTGGATTTGGTGTACTCTTTGCTGGAATGGGGGTTTTGCATCATATAGCTGGTGCTATGTCAACTGGCATAATCATAATGTTTGTTGCAGTTGGGGTCTGCTGAGTTGGGGCATCAGAAATGACCAGTGTAGTAGGGCTAGAGTCTGCTAGAGTTGGGGTGTTTTGTGGGTCAGGTGATATTGCAACTACACCTAATGGGCTACTTGATTTATCAGGTGCCACTACCTTTTCCAAATACTTTGCTTGCGCTCCTCCACGATCAGCAATCGCCCTCTTCCTTTTGAATGTCTGATACACAAGAACAACATTTGAATGGATAAATATGGTATGATGACAGATGGAATATGTACTGAAAATGGATAGGCAGGCCGTATTCACATACACGATGTGTAAACTAAGCTAATGGCAGTTCAACAAAGTTGAAGCAATGCAAAGCATCAGTTGCAAGATATGTGCGACAAATATAACCTTGGAAAGTTAGAGCAAGCGCCTTGATGGGTGAATAAGATAGGGCATCTTCCTCTGACTCCTCCACTAGGGAGCTGCATTGACTTAGGTCTCCCTCTAGCTCAGAATCACTGTTAGGATCATATTCTGAGCATGAATCTGTAGGTGGAGAGCGTTTGCATTGCATTGCATCCAGACTTGATTTCAGTCCCTTAATGCCAAGTTTGATAGCCATGGCATTGTTCTGCTTTATTCTTTTCATGCGCGCAAGCTCATAATCATTATGATGCTGTTCAGAATCTGAGATTCATGAAAACATAAAAAGTAGTCAGATTATCTATGGAATGCATTGCGGATTCAACTCGAAGAGTGTCTCCCTATAAACCCCTGCATATGCAAAGTTCACCCCCAACCGTGCTGACCAGACCACGCACAGAAATACAAATCCCTTATGTCTCTATAACAGGCAGGCACACATTTCAAAACTGAAGTAGGAACATTAGAATTATATGAAATTCGTATTTGAACAAATAAACTAAGGAATTATGAGTGGCATAATGTTTAGCTTCAAGGGTGGAGTGTTGGTAGTGCGACACAAAGCAAGTAGGCAGATTGTATTCCCTGTAAAAGATCGAAGCCTATGTAAAAGCTGGAAATGACAGTTTCTTTCAATACAATGCAGTGTTCGTTGCCCACACATGATGGAAGAGATCACATAGAGAAATACTATTCAGTCATGTCTACGGTTGCAATATTTAGAAACAGGGTGGTCCACCCTAAAAGAATATTGACAACAAATATGACAAGGCAAGCATAGATGTAGTGAATCAATCATTTACTTGTGAGCTCACTAGGACAAGTATGCAGAATTGTAACTGCAGTAAGAGACCGTCCAAAATCTGAATCAGGAAGTTTGTCTAGCACTTATTGTTTGCAACTAATCGATGTGAATAATTGGATATTATATCGAATGAGTAAGAAAGACAAGTAAAATTTTCAACAAACCTGGCTTGCAGTAGTAATCTGGGTCAATGACACTACGACCAACAATCCAAAATGACTAGTGTCTGTTCCTAGGGCCAGAATTTTGAAACCCCTGTGAACTTTACAGGTACTAAAGATTACCGAAATACATCTGAACCATTAAGTGTAGGTAGCACTGAGCACACAACAAACCCTAATGACAATCCTGCCTAATGAGTAATGAATCAATTAGAAAATGGGTGATGTGGAGTGGCTGCTGAGTGTTGAGGACTTATCTCAGTATAAATCGGGTTGGCTTAGTGGGTGCTGCATGCCTGAGCCCTGAACGGACTGGGAAGGTAGGCACAGCGGCGCGCCCGGGCAGCGGTGACACTGTTGGGTGAGCGGCTCCTGACCTCCTGTTAGTCCGGCGTCTCCTCCTAGAGTCATGCCATCCGGGGACGGCAAGTCGCCGGTGAGGTAGGCGGCTGGGGGCGAGTAGAGATCGGAAGCGCGCAGCAGAACAGAGGGGAATCGGGGCCTGGGACGACCCAAAATCCCAGGGTGGGTCGGCCCACCGTGGGCACCCTGTAGAGATACACACCCGAGTGGCGAACATGCATTTTCAAAACTAATTTAGCAACATTTAGCTGACCAATTAAACGGATCTGTTTTAATAATATCAGATTCGTATTTGAACAACTAAGCTTGTTTAGCTTGATGGGTCGAGCAGTGCTATTATGACACGAAGCACGTATTCTGATCGTATAGTGATCATAAAAGGGGGAAACCGGAGAAATGATATTTAGCAGCCATTGTTTGCTTCGAACTAAGAACTAAATTCTAAGAGCTGAAAAGAAAGTAGAGTAACCAAGTTAAGATCTATTTTCTGGTTGAGATCAAAAAGTTGAGGAGATATGAAGTACCACCTCTCTTGCGGCGTCGTGTAGGCATCGGGGGTGCGATGGCTGTCAGTGGCGTTGAAGCAGATCTGCGACAGTAGACGGGTGCATCGGGGGATAAGTCCCGTTGCGGTGGAATAGAAGGTCGTGTGAGCGGCTCCGGCAAAGAGGACGACGGCGCCGATGAAGCGAGAGGACGTGATGCAAGGCTCTTGGTCCGTCGCCGTGGATGAGAAACGTCCATCTCTAGCAGTGGACGACGCGGTCTTGGTAGGCGCTCCGGCATGGTGGAGGACGGTGGCGATGGATGTGGTGGAGGACGGTGGCGATGGATGGGGTGGCGGATGGAGGCTGGTGTGGGGATGGTGTTCTAGCGCGGACGGTGTATGAATGGGAAAATGGACGGAGAGGTACGGGGAACCATGTTTTTGGGACGCGCCTGTCTGAAATATGGGAAAGTTACGAACTTAGCCCCCGTTTAAAATTTGGACGTCTCCTCGGTTGAGGATACGACGGTAATCTTGCATCTTGCCAATATTTGCCGAGAGCGATTTCGGGCGAGGAGAGGGTGGTTGGCGCCCATGGTTGGCGCCCACGGTGTATGAACGGGGCTGACAGGTAGGGCGGTTGTGTCACGTCTGAGTGAAGTTACAAACCTGCCCCTATTGAAAATATTTGCCTACATCGATTTCGGCCGAGTCGAGTTTGTTTTGCCGCCCACCGTGTATGAATGGGGAAATGGAGGGAGAAATAGAGGTCTTTCGGACGGTCTTGAATCAAATGTGTTTTGCCGCCCATGTTTGGCGCCCACCGTGTCGGAATGGGCTCAGAGGCGGTCGTGTCACGTCTTATTGAAGTTACTATCCTACCCCTATTTAGAGCAGTGGAAATCGGGCCGATGGATTGTCCGTGTAATGGGTAGACAGTAATTTCCATCTCCCATACACTTGCCTTCGGGCAGCTAACGTGGGAGTGGACATTTTGCCGCTTCTTTCGAATTTTGGGACAATAAGCATCCACGTTTACCTTGGCAACTAAATTCGAATCCAGTTTGTATTCCTATACGAATCTTTATAAATCATTCTATGTGTTTTTATATATCTTCAAAAGGACGACAAAGATGTATTCCACTGTCATATATGAATATGGTTTACAAATGCCGATACTCAAATTCAGAAGCTAGAATCCAGTTTAAGGTGAATTCGAATATTTGGAACACTTCATGTCCAACTCAAATGTCACACGCAGCATAATGTGTACTCCCATTTAGATATGTACACAAGCGATGTATCAAGATTCAAATACCAAGTGAATCAACCAATAATGTTCAGAATTAACAGACATATAAACACTTATAGAGTATATGGATGAATAATATCAACTAACATACATAAGCCAGGCCGCTGTACTTTTCTTTGCTACAACAGCATCCTTTTTTTAGCCAAGCTACTACAACATCTTGGCCCTTTCCGATGCGTGCCACTTATGGTCCATCTATACTACTATTAGTGCTGAATGCACATTCAGCCCGATTGGCATATTTGTAGGTCTGGCACAACAATCAAAATGAAATGTCTCCGAGTCTTATCAATTAATACAGACTTGTGCTCAAATAAAATTACAAACCAAAAAACAAAAAACAATTATTACATGATCTCTAAAACAAATGGTTTGATTGATTACATGAACAAACAACACAAAGGTTATTCAACGATGGAAAGAACATTTCACCTATGATTTACCAAGTGGAAATTTAATTTCCTTTTTTTCCTTCAGGACCTTAACAATGTGGTCAGTCTCAGCTTGCTTCGTTTTGAAATCCACCAAATATTTAATGGTTGTCTTAAGTACTCCTACTGATTGTGCTGTTTGCTTCCTCAACATGTCAACTTCATCTCTAAGTGCAGAAGTAGAATCTCTTTCTACCACTAGTTTAGCCTCTGGAGCATCAGCAGTTGGCAATTCATAATGCACGATTGGGCCGGTGCCACTGCTGTGGGATGATACAATGTCCATGGGGACCTCGCTCTTTGATCTTGGGCTAACCTGTTTTGCCATTAAAGTTCCGATTGGATTCAGAAAAGTTGAAGTTAGCAAAACATCTCAACTGGGAGCTATAACAGCAAACCAGTTAAACAAACAAGGAATTAAAGAGTTTCAATTTGATGCTGAAAAGTAGTTATTAACATCATTGTAACCCGTTGTTGCAGCAGCAAAGCAGTTAAACAAACAAGTAGCTATTTAAGTACAGGCAAACAGGTAATTCTTAACAGTAAGTATCAAAAACATAGATAGGTGCAGTCTATAATAGGATTAACAGGCCGTGGCATTATGTAATCAGTAGCAAACTAAATTAAGCC
Source organism: Triticum aestivum (assembly GCF_018294505.1). NCBI lineage: Eukaryota > Viridiplantae > Streptophyta > Magnoliopsida > Poales > Poaceae > Triticum > Triticum aestivum. The sequence continues at coordinate 426,784,845 of NC_057805.1, forward strand.
AAGCAACGTAATTGAACAATTTTGCAATAAGTGGCTAACTAAAATTCCGAGAAGCAAGTAACTGAACTTACGCTAGTTCTTTGCAGGCACACTGCAACTTCTTGTTCGCTTACAAGGTTGTACGAAGGAGTCCATGGCATCAATTGCTTGGATACACAGTCCTAATACTTATTTCTTCCCACGCTGCATTGGTAAGCCGAATGGTTAATCTGGTAAGATGGTGCGTCCTTGATATGTTATATGAGGACATGTAGTCAGACTAGTTGTAGCCACACACATCGCACTGGCTTTTACTGTATATTTCATGCGATTACTTTTGGCATATCGAGATCTAAGCAATCTACAATAGGATGAAAAGACTGGCACCTTCACATTATTGGCGAACTCAATTCATAGAAACAAGCAATTCAACCATTCTGTGGGTATCAAAAGCGCCACTGGAATATTTTAGACTACCCCTATCATACACGCAAAAAGGGGCGACGCCACCATAGGGGCTGGTATGGGCGGCCGCCTCGGGTGCTCGAAAGTGTGCACCTAGTTTGAGTCGTCCAGGTTGGCCCAGGCTAGTTTTGTTCGTCCCAACGCACGAGCAGGCAATGTAAAAAATGAAGAATTTTTTTTCAATTTGGATAGGCCAATAACATAAGTGCAAGGCAGGCCCTATAGCAGGCTCGCGGCCCAAACGAGCGCCTCCCATATCGATCGACAGCAGGAAAAATCCCAATTCATCCGCTCCAGCCTCCAGTCTGGTTCGCTCCTAACCTAGCCGCCGCTGGACAGACCGACACAACACTTCCTCACGCCCTCGTTGGAGGGCGGTCACCGGGCTTCAAGTGAACGGAAGGACAAGAAGATGAAGATCCAGCCCTGGGTGTAGCCTGCGTGGGAGGCAGCGGCGGCAGCACGGGCATGGCATCGAGCTTGCGCAAACGGACAGTCGCAGTTTGCAAGAGTAGCATGCGCAACGAGCAGGTACATCATAGCCCCGATTATATCTAATTCAACTCTTCAATTTCTGGCCAATAGTTAAACCTGACGGTGTCGTAAAACTGCTTGTATGTAGGGAATCTATGAGAAAATGACCAATTTCTACTAATTTTATAACTCCCCCAATCAATACTGAACTGATTGAATCTGATGTATCTAATCAAGTTTCTGGTGCAAACATCCAAGCTCATGTTGTTCTTGAGCCTGAAGTGTCTAATGAACAGACTGCTAATGAAGGATTTGACGCAAACATTTTACATGCTCCTGGTGATGAACATATAGTGTCTAATGAGGCATCTAATGCAAGCATTTTGCAAGCTCTCATTGAAGGATTTAGTGTCTAATGTTGATCTGCTATGTTGAGAGAGACATAGAGATTTGCACGCATTGATGACAAGCAAATTATAGTGCATTTTCATGGCTTGAGGAAACGTCGAGGCCATCTACCAGAAAGTCCCCGTATCATGACAACGTAGCATAAATACTTTTCTAATCTGTTGTTTGAAACTATTGGCATACTTGTGCAGGATAGATATATTGATATGCAGTTTGCGCACTGGTTATAGGTACAATTACACTTCGATATTTTCAGCCAGAGAACGAATAATTCAAGCAGGTACATACCATGTTTGTAGTCCTTCTACACCATGTTGCATTTTGTGTTTTTTGGTGCTTGCATCATTTAGTGTTTATAATCTGAACTACTTTGGATCATTAGCTGGTTTTCAAAGTGCATGTAGCTTCACATTTCTCAAGTTATGTTGATTTCCGGAGTGCAAGTGCCTTAGTATTTTTTAAGTTAAATGTTCGCCCCTGATAACTTGAATTCGTGGATCCGCCACTTCACACAAATCATACACGAATGCCAGTACGAATTAAATGAAATGCAGGGACTTACGCTAGCTCATTGTACAGGCTCACTGCAGCTCTGCTTGCGCTTGGGATGTTCCATGTACAAGTCCATGTTACCACTTGCTTGGATGTGCAGGCCTTGTGCTCCTTGCATCCCCCTCTGCATTTTTGACACGGCGAATGGCCGATCAAATAAGAGGAATCGACCTTGCTATTGTACCGGAGGACAGATACTTACAAGGTTATACGGGTGTGCAGGATGTGTACCAGATCCTGTAGCGCCGTCATGCTTCGCAAAAAATGGATTTGCTTGTTTCAGATGATATCTCCAGAAGAAATAAGAGTTAAAGTCGGAGTTGGATAGGCATTAAGCTAAGAGAGGAGTGAAAGGATATCCAAACATCGTCGGAACAATGAAGGGAGTGATGTGTGGATACCTAGTTCGGGCCGGCGTTTGGGCATGCTCGCCTAGCTAGAGTGCGGGTCACTTCAGAGCCGTTGAGGGTGATGCACTGGCGTTGGCTGGCCGCGCACGGATGCAGATCTTGAGTGGCAGCGGAGTGCTACGATGCGGTGGACGAGACCGTTGGTGAAGCCCCAGCGGCCTCAGGGGGCGGAGGCGTGACGATGTGCTCGGTGAAGTAGCCCCAGTGAGCTGGGAGACGGCGTCGGTGTAGCGCACCTGATGCGGTGGAAGTCGGTGTCTGTGAGGCACGTCAGTTGCCGCGGCCGACGTTGTCGGTGGACCACCCGGTGCGGTGGACGAGGGCGTAGATGAGGTAGCTCCGGTGCGGTGGTGAAGCGCGACCGTCGTCTTCGTCGTCGTCGTCCGGCACAGAGGTGGGGAAAGAGACGAGACGAGGGCGATTCGAACTTTGCTTGGGTTGGCGGCGAATTAGGGATTTGAGCAATCTGGGCGCGGAAGGGGACGGTGGAGAAGGGAGATTTTGCAGGGCTGGAATTGGGGCCGCCAGATATTTCAATCCGAAACGTGGAAGCGCGAACTTATTTTGTCGTAGTCCTTTCTTTTGGGTGGGTGGCTGGGTGCTACGCTTCCGTCTGACGAACGCGACCACCACGACACGACCCTGGTGCGCCTACATTTGAGAATGCAAACAAATCTTCTTTCATTTGCAAACGAATCTGTATGTATTACCATGCCCGTGTTTTCCTTGCAATAATTAGTCATTCGAAACAAGATACTATAAATTAATTAATGAGGAGTTATTTGAAAAAAATCGAAACGGTATCCACGCTAACGTGGATTAGAGTGTGTGCCACATAATTAGTTATTTGAATTAGAGTGTGTGTCACATAGCGATCTCCAATTCTAACGTGGATTTCGCATTTCACTGTATCCACGCTACTTTTTTAATACAAATTCATATGTATATGATGAACACCATGGTAGTGAGAAAACTTTTGGATGGATTCAAACATATGACCTACAAAATAACACAACAAATCGAGTCAATGTCAACTTTTCGAAACCTAGTATGGCATGAATTCAAAATAATTACCCATATGCATGGTCCTCAGTTCAAATCTTACAATGTACACCGAATTGAAACATCGATATTAAGTCTC
>NC_057805.1:426788602-426824945 GCF_018294505.1 Triticum aestivum
TATCGGTCAATCTTCCTCTCCTAACCACCTTAGGAAGCTATCGCTTTCCAACACACATCCATTCTTTCCCTCCATGTTTCGATCTCTAACTCTCTCAACTACACAACCCCTTTTTTCCACTCTGTTACGAAATGTATTTACCTCACACACCCGCCATTGCACCCCATGCCGAGCTCTCTCTCTCTCTCCCTCTCCCTCTCACCCTCTCGCGCTAAATACATGCATTGCCTATCTAGCCCCCCAACCTCTCGTACGCATGCACGCACGTTGTCTATCTAGGTCACTCCCTCGAGACTGTCTCACTCTTTCTTCCACATGGCGGGCCACACTCGCTCAATCTCGCTCTCTTTATCTGAGTCTCGTTTAACCTCGTTTTTTTCACACACGAATGATATATCTCCCTGTTCGGGCCTCGATCGACACACTCTATACTCTCTCACACAGATTGTCTATCTAGGTCAGTCCATCGAAGCCGCCCCACTCTTTCGACCTCATGGCGGGCCACGCTCTCTCTCTCTCTGTATGTCTCGATTGACCTCGCTCTTTCTCGGACAAAAACGATATATCACCATGTTTGAGCCCAATTCGACTTATTCACATTGTATACTCTCTCATGCACATTGTCTATCTAGGTCACTCTCTCCAACCCGTCTTACACTTTCGATTGCACGACGACCCTATGTGATCGATCGACCTTGCTTCCTCCCACGCACAAAATATATCTACACGTCTGTGACTAGATCATCTCTCAAGCTCTATCTTACAGCCCTCACCCTTGCCAAAAGCTCAATCCGACAATATCTCTCCAGAGCATATACATTTGATCCATGAATGTCGGACCACACTCACTTTGTCTCTCTATCTATATGTCTCTCGATTGACCTCGCTTTCTCACGCCATATCTTCCACACATTGAAGCTACCTCTCCATCCCTCGCAAAGCCAGAGCTATTTACATTGCGAGGGGCACTCCAACCTTGGATTAATTTGTGTAGGCATTTATCCCGGCCGGTTTAGATTATATTTTCGTAGCATTCGGCCCACAACTACTTGAAACACCGTTGCAACCCCCGCAACTCCCCTAGTTGATTTCCCTCTGGCTCGGTCATCGCTGTCTCGCACGTCCTTTCTCGTCTTCAACGTCGCACCATGGTATTATTGCAAAAAACTCTGTTGTTCTCTTTAATTATTATAAATAAGCTACAAAACTACACACCGATAGTCCACTTGGAATGGAACAAATTTGGACCCACAAATTAAAGTGCTACAAACTACACACCGAGGGGCCCACATGCATGAAACAAATTTGGACCCATTTACAAATTAAAAATAAAGGACGAGGATCGAACATGCGACCAGGGCCTTCAAGCCGCACGTCAATAGGCAACATACGTAGAACAGCAATGTTTGTTGTACCTCCCTTTGTTCACATAATGTTTTCATATTACCACAGCCTATTTAATTGATAACATGTAATATTATTTTTAGTACTATTTGCCTGCACTTACTGGTGGGTTCCATGCGTGCTCTCTCTCTCCTCCCCTTCCGCGTTTAGACGCACGGGCATACACGAAGAACTCGCGGGCGATGTTGCCGTTGACCATACCTGGACGCATTCATAAGTTACGACACTAGTTTCACGTGCTAGCAGCACTAGTCAGTGTGTACGTGCAATGCACGTTAATTTGGAAGTATATTAAGTGCATGCGGATATTAAGTTGGATATTATTTGCGTGTTATTATGTGATTAGCACTATTTTTGGCATGAAATTAACTGCATGCTAAACGTGTTGAGCGCTCGACATTGAAGCAGTCTAGGTCGTTGGATGACAAGGAATACATGTGGCTTGATGACGTTTTATATTTAATTTGATACGGCTCTAGCAGAACATTCAATCGATCAAACCATAGATTTCGTTCAGTCTGACTCCAACTTTAAATTATACGACGATCGATCTAAAATAAACGGAAATGATAAACGTTCAGATTTTAAGCATGGCAATCTGAACGTTTTTCATGGCAAATTTAGATTACGCGGCGGCGGCGGGGGCGTCTTGCGGTGGGAAGCGGCTCCTCTGCCGTGCTCTGTGTGTCATCGGGCCACTGATCGACGGCGACGGCGGCGTCTTGCGCCGTTGTTGGCGTACTCGTGGACGTTGGCCCTAGCTTCATGGAAGGCCACAATGTTCTGGACTTCGGTCTCCAGGAGCGAGTCAACTGGCGGGAGGAGGCGACTGGCGTTGGTGCAAGGAAGCGGTCGACGGCGGCCATCCATGCCGCTGAGGGGGGCACTGGCACCCGCGCGGGGACAGGCGCTGTCAACGGCGCGGCGGAGACATTCGTGTGCACGGGCACCGGCACAGGCACGCACGTCAGTGCACGCGCAGGCGCATGCGCTGGCAGGTGCACGGGCACTGGCACGGGCGTGCGCATCAGTGCACGCGCAGGCGCATGCGCTGGCAGGGGCACGGGCGCGTGAAAGTCGGCGGGGACCTCGTGGAACCCCGTGGCATCAAGCTCGGCGACAATGTGCGGCTCCCAGCCCATCAATGCCACGGGGATGGGCGCTGGCGCAGTCGGGGCGACGGGTGCCGGAACGGGAGCGAGGACAGGCGCGGCGCCTTCCCGCAAGGCCAGTTCAAGCTCGTCCCAAAGCGCCTTATGTTCTTGAGACTCCGGCTGGGTGTCTTCCTCAGGAAACTGGAAGACTAAGGGTAGACCATCATGATGCGGCATGGAGTACGTTTAGGTCAGGCTGGTTGGAGGTAGACGACAGGAGAATCGGAGAGGAAGAGACAAGATTGTAGCGATCGGGTAGTGCGGGGTTGATTTTAAACTGCGGCGCCGACGACATTAAAAGTGGGAGCAGTTGGGACGAAGGTGGGCGGCGGAGCCTGGTCAAAGGGCTCGCCTCCCGGTGAGCCTGCACAGCGGTCTGCTCGCACGCTTCCCTGTCAGCCGGCGCAGTGGTCTGCTCGCACGCTTCCCATCGACTCACACGCTTGCTCGGATGGCACCTGCCGATGAGAAGCGGGACTCGTGGCGGCACGTAAACGCCCACAGTTTCAATAGTGAAAGCGTTCGCCTTAACGTGACAGGTCTTTGTTCCAAAATACCTTGGCTCTTCATTTGTGCAACTTATCATAAGCAGCTTTTCTCAAACTGAAGAAAAAAATTACGAAGTAATATTTGTGCCATATCACATGACCATGCTCAGTTTCAGGAATTTATGGTCACTTTTGGATTTACTGAAATTTAAGATCAGGATTCGAAACAATATCATAACCTGCATCATGCAATAAATTTTCAGGCCATACATCTGTCCTGTTGTATTTCTTAAGAAAGGATTTGGTCAAACATTTTTCTTAGTTAGACTTCAGACAAGTTATATATGCAGAGGAAAAGGGTAATCCCTCCGTACCAGTGCATTGCCTGATATATTAACTCAAGTACTAGGCACGAACAAACAGGCTCAATTCTGTGCTCATCCTGGTGTAGTAGTAGTACTACTACTACTAGGCAATGCAGTTGACGGGTGACCTTGGCGAGCGGCGACCGAGGGAATTGAACCGTGCTTGGCACGGTAGGTAACGTTGTCTAGTTACTTTTTTTTGAACACAACGTTGTCTAGTTACTAAAGCATCCCTCCGTTGTTCATCGGTAGTCATTATGGATCAGGGACATGAGGGGAATTTCCTAGGGTTGGAATTCTGGCCGCCAGATATTTCGACTCGAAACACGGAGGCTCGACTGGTTGGGGTTGCCTAATGTGCGTACCACGCATGCCACTAGAAGGACATGAGCCCGGTTTTTTTATTTTTTTTATTTTTTTAGGATCAACACGAGCCAAGGTCTGGCTGGTACGCCGATGGGTCCTACCATTCGAGAATACGAAAGGAACCTTTTAAGTTGCCGAACGAATCTATGTGTATTACAATGCCCGTATTTTCCTTGCAAATACTAATCTCAACATGGTAATTGATTTATGACGAGTTGTTGACTTAGAGTGAGTTTGTGATATAGTGATCTCAACGTGGATTTCAAATTTCATGGTATCCCTGCTAAGTTTTTCAATGCAAATGACACCCACACACGAACACAACAACAATCCAATAAGTATAGTGCATCTATTTTTCCAAACCATGCATGTATGACACGAATTCAAAAATACTCCTTCTATTCCTAAATATTAGTCTTTTAGAGATTTCAACAAGCGACTATATACGGAGCAAAATGAGTGAATCTACACTCTAAAATATGTCTATATACATCCGTATGTGCCAGTCCACTTGAAATCTCTAAAAATACTAATATTTGGGAACGAAGGGAGTAAAATGTAAGATATGCATGGTCCTCAATTCAATATTTAAAACGAACATGAAACTGAAACATGAATATTAAGTCTAGTACTACAGTACATGCAATTGTTGTGTTTAATTAGGCGGAGCAATGATTGTCGGGGGTCACCCCCTCGACCTTAGATAAAAATGTGAAGCTCTGTTTAGGGTTGTTTAGATTATATTTGTCCCCACCCTCCCAACCAGCGATTGGTTGTGCACCCCCACCCCTCCTCCCCGTGAGAATATCATGTGCCCCCATACCTTAGATGCTATATGCCGATACGAGTTGCTTGGAGCTTGTAGATCTGAGATATAGCAGCTCACATGATGTCTTAATATTTTTACAGGAAACCTTGATGAGTTTGAGAATTGCACACAATTTGTACAAAAACTACTCAGATGCCCTTGGATCTCATATCCAACGACCTCGAAGCTAGTATCACCGTTTCTAAGATGAAGGAGGACATCATATTCTCCTGTATGTAAGAATATCATGTGCTACCACACCTTAGATGCTTTGGTGATACAAGCTCTTCGGAGCCGTTGGATTTGTGACCCAACGCCTCCTCGGTGGTTCAAATGGTTTTTTGCAGAAAAGCCCCCAAAGAGTTCGACCACTGCTTACAAGCACAAAGACTGCTCAGATGCCATTGGATCTCAGATCAAACGACCTCGAAGCTCGTATCACCGTAGCATCTAAGATGAAGGAGGACATCATATTCTCCCATATGTAAGAATATCATGTGCTATGACACCTTAGATGCTTTGGTGATACAAGCTCTTTGGAGCCGTTGGATTTGTGACCCAATGCCTCCTCGGTGGTTCGAATGGTTTTTTGGAGAAAAGCCCCCAAAGAGTTCGGCCACTGCTTACAAGCACAAAGACTGCTCAGATGCCATTGGATCTCAGATCAAATGACCTCGAAGCTCGTATCAGCATAGCATCTAAGATGAAGGAGGACATCATATTCTCCTATATGTAAGAATATCATGTGCTACCACACCTTAGATGCTTTGGTGATACAAGCTCTTCGGAGCTGTTGGATTTGTGACCCAACGCGTCCTCGATGGTTCGAATGGTTTTTTTGCAGAAAAGCCCCCAAAGAGTTCGGCCACTGCTTACAAGCACAAAGACTGCTCAGATGCCATTGGATCTCAGATCAAACGACCTCGAAGCTCGTATCACCGTAGCATCCAAGCTGCGAGAGCACCTTATGTTTTCTCGCACGGGAGAATATGAGGTGCTCCCGCACCGTAGATTCTATGGTGATACGAGTTCACGGAGATCTAACGGCCCACAGTAGGAGGTTTGAATGTTTTTGCAATATACGGCTGAGAGAGTTTAGGAATTGCGCAGAAAGTACAAGTACGACGCATGTGCCATCTGATCACTGATCATACGACCTAGATGCTCATATCACCATAGCGGGTAATTAAGCTACGGGGAGCACCTAATATGAGCAATGGGGAGCCGTTGGATCCAAGATGCAGCGGCACACACGAGGCCTGAATGTTTTATTTGCAAAAAAACCATTGGGGAGTTTGGAAATTGCGCATAATTACAAAGACTACTCCCAAGCCATTGGATCTCACTTCGAACGGTGTAAAAACTCGTATCACCATAGCATCTAAGCTGCGGGGTGGATGTGATATTCTATGCCGCTGTCATTTTTGTTCGTAAACTTGCAAAATACGTGTAACTTGTGCCGTTACTTGTCTAACCGCGCAAAGTGTTTGTAAAAAAACCATCCTACACTAAAATATCGGAACAACACACGGGGGTCCCACTTGTCATTAATCAAATTTGGACCTAAAACTAACAAATCTGAAAGACGGGATTCGGACTGGCAACCTGGACTACAAAGCGTAAGTCGATAGCCTGAAACAACAACGACTGTTGGCTTTGTCCCATAACTTGATTTTATACAGTATTACGTTGAGTAGAGTAGAGGGAGTGCCTCGTCTACACGTGCATGACCGTTGACTCACTTACTGGTGGGTCCCAGGTCTGCGATCTCTCTCTTCTCTCCATCGTCTAACCTTTGCATGGGCACACACGAAGAGCGGTGCTAGCTTGCCGTGGTGTTATTACAACTAAAAAAAGCTTGGAAAATAGAAGAATCACCTAGAACAAGAGACGTTGTGGCTGGTCGAGACGGAGCTAACCACACCTATGCTCTGTGCCATGTTAGCATGATGAAGCTGTGTGGCTAGTGGGGTGTTTTCGACCGACTGGCGGGGTACCGAGGTCGAACCATAGGTACTACGTCTGATACAGTAAATTTTTACACGCACATTTTTCCTCCGTGCCGAGACATGGCACACCCTACCGTGCGGTTTCGGGGTCCTCCCGGGTGGTGCACGCATATATTCTTCCTGATGTGGGACGCCCTACCGCGCGTTTTCGCCGAAGCAAGTAAATAAATGAGTCGTCAAATTAGGAAAGACCACTTTTCCCACCGAGTACATCAGGGAAGCACGGTGGCTAGCTAGTTGGGCTAGTTCGACCGATTAGCTATGCCGCCGCCACATTTGTTTTTTCACCCCTTTTTTATCTACTTGACGGCAGGTAAATTTAAACATCCACCGCGGTGTTGCTCTGGTGTTTGAGTGCGGCAGGATTTTTAATTTTTTGATTGATGGGAGCAGGCGCGGCAGGATTTTTAATTTTTTTGATTGACGAGAGCAGGCGCGGCAGCAATTAGTCACGATGACTCCGCCTCTAAAACCCACTGCTCCCTGATGTGTGAAGTCATCGACTGGTGTTTTACCATGGTGAAAACCAAAAGATTCCCCGCTCCTCGGCTGGCTCCCTCCGCCTTCCCGTAGATCGCATTGCCTTTCAGCCATTTCGTCCCTTGCATCACCAACGTCGTGCGCCTCGAGAAGCAGAGGGACTTCGGTGGTGTTTAGGCGCCCTCTGCATGGGCATGTCCATATCGCGGCGCAACATGACCGTTGGATCAAACTCAGACGGTGCGGATCAGTCACTGTAGCACAAAGCGTGTGGGTGTGTTTGGTTGCATTCTCATCTCAATATAGTGTGTAAGTCACCTTACGAAAACCAAATAATCCCAAAACACTTAGGCACGGTACATTAACTCCCTCCCCGTTTCTTGTTTTGTGACATATCAACCAATAAGGGACGTGGGCCATTGTCGGAGTAAATGGCCACGGGTAGCCTAACCGACTACCCATGGTTCTTCAAAAATTATCAGGCCATTTGAGCCCTCAAGCATTCGAAGCATTGGGCCGACTTCCTGCGGCCGACTACCCCAGGAGCCGACTCTCCGAAGGCGACCGGGTCCCAGAAACCTCCCCCAAGATAGCTGCGAGATGGCCAACTCCAGGAAGCCGGCGCCAAGAGGACCGACTTCCAAGAGCCGGCCATGAAGAACGCCGACTCCAAGAAGCCGGCCAAGACCGCACCCACCAAAACTACACCCACATAACGGTGACAAGACGGGGTGTGGCCACAGTACGGCCCACTACCTCCGAATCTCGAGGCAGGCATGGCCACAGGACGCCGTACGGGTTGGCCATCTCCCGTCCGGCTCGGCACTGTGGCCATGCTGGCCTCAACGTCATCCACGACAGACACCAATACGGCCCACGGGCAGCGGGCCCCTTTAGCCAGAGAGAGGCACGAAGGCGGCCCGCCTCCCCCAGTCGGCCAGGGGCGTAGCCAGCCCCCAGAAGCCGGCTACCCCCCTCCCTCGAAACATGTGCCACATTAAGGAGACAAGACGAGGTAAGGCTAGAGTGAGAGCCCTCGAGGCGGCACACTGTAGCCACGCTTACCTCGACAAAGCCCTCGTCATCAGGGGCGAGGCTACAGTAAGCAGCCGCCGACAAGACCCCCAAGCAGTGGGGCCGGCTTGTCGACCAAGGGGCCGGCAGCCGGCGGGACCCACCAGTCGGCGGGCCCCAATGGCCGGCGGAGAAGCCGGCGAGCGCAGACACTGACGACTGGGACCCGCGCCCAGCCGGATTACAATTGTACCCCCGGGGTAGGCCTATATAAACCCCCCGGGGCACCCATGCAAAGGGTTGGCTTCTTAGAGTTACACACACACCAAATAGAGAGGGAAGTGAGAGCTAGCCTTGCTCTTCTCCTCCTTTGAACCCGACAGCTCAAGGAGCATTTGTAGCTACTCGTTCTGATCTAGTGATCATGCGGAGACCCCGCAGAGCAGGACTAGGGGTGTTATCTCCACGGAGAGCCCCGAACCTGGGTAAGATTCGCCGGCGAGCATGTCTTTGCCTCATCCCGTTTCCAGGCACCGGCGACGTCTTACTAGCTCCCACCATGATAAGCCACCCGTTGGCATATGTCGCACCTACCACCCGACATTTGGCGCCCACGTGGGGCCAGGTGCACCGTCGTCCGGAGACCTGTTCTGGACGGGAACCCTTTTTCTCCCCCGCGATCGCAGCCAGCCTGCTGTGCCCGATGGCGTTTGCCTCGACACACTGCAAGGCGTCGACGACGCCTGCGCGGCGAGCTGCCTCGCCGATCTGCTCGGCGAGACTCGCGTCTCCGACGAGCCCGCGTCCGACGCGGGCACGGACTACCCCGAGAGCCGCCTCCTCGACCAGCTTCACGTCTCCAGCGAGCCTGCTGCAGACTTGGAGTCGGTCGGCTCCACCGACCCGATGCTTATCGACTCCGACACGGCATCGCTCGACGTTTACCCCTCCGACGTGGTGGTCTTCGACGACCCTCTCCCTCGAGCTGACAGCGGCAGCAGCGCTGTCACCGAAGTGTTGGTCATCAGCCACGTCGCCAACTCAGGCGAGAACGCCCACGACGCCCTACAAGCGGCGATGCACGACCTCTCCGTCCCCATCCCGGCCGATGACGACGCCGAGACCCTGGAGGCACGCAGCCTCGCCCTCATCGCGGAAGGCCAGAAGATAGCCTCCATGAGACGCCTCACCGAGGCCCACCAGCACGAAGTCGACCGCGCCGCCTTCGGTACGCCGCCGCCTAGCGGCCCGAGCCGAGCCGGCTTCATCCAGAAGCGCGGCGCGGCCGTCGCCAGCATGCTGGGGGCAGATCGCCCCGTCTACGCCACCCCGCTCGAGAATTTGCAAGCCGCCCAGGTGGCCGCAGAAGAGCTCAATCGGCTGGGAGCCGATGAGCTCCCCTACATGACGAGACGGATCTAGCAGCTAATCGACGCGGCTACAGAACGGCACGAAGCCGGCGCCCATGCTGATAGTCATCCCCCGCGCCGGGAGCACGCCGCGACGTCCCGCTCGCCGACTGCGAGCGGCGCACGCCAGAAGAAAGACAAGGAGCCGGCTGCTAGCCGCAGCCGGACTCGCATCACCATCGAGCGCGACGCGGAGGGCCGCCCTCGAGCGGTGGAGCACCAAGGAAATCTGCCTCCTCCCCTGCCTCGAAGAGAAAGACGTCTCACCCCGCCGCCTATCACGCACCCGACTCTTGGCGACCGACTCGGCCGCCGAGAAGGAGTCGGCGAGAACGACGCCCGCCACCGGATCGACCGCCTTGCTCGATCCTTGGCGTTAGAAGAAGAAGACGATGTCGGCCCGCCGTGCTTCGGTCCCCGCATCCGCGACGATCCCTTCCCCAAAGGGTTCTCGCTCCCCAGGGACACGCCCAAGTACAGCGGCTCAGTGAAGCCGGAAGATTGGCTCATCGACTACTCCACGGCCGTCAGCATAGCCAACGGCAACCCGCGCGTCGCCGTGAAGTATGTCCCCCTCATGCTGCAAGGCACGGCGCGCACATGGCTGAACAACCTCAAGCCCTACAGCATCAACAGCTGGCTGGACTTCACGGAAGTCTTCGTCCGCAACTTCACCAGCACCTACAAGCGGCCTCCCAAGCCTCGCCAGCTCTCCCTCTGCGTCCAAGGGCCCAACGAGTCGACCCGCGACTACCTCACGCGGTGGGCCGAGCTCCGCAACTCCTGTGAGGGGGTGCATGAGGTCCAGGCCATCGAGTACTTCACCGCCGGGTGCAGAGAGGGCACCCTCCTCAAGCACCGACTCCTCTGCGACGAGCCGGCTACCCTCGACGAGTTGCTGGTCATCGCGGACAAGTACGCTACGTCCGACTCCTCGATGAAGACCGAGCTCCGAGTAGACGCCTCGGGAAAGGTGATCGCCCCGGCTCCCAAGACGCCGGCCGGCGACCCTAATCGGCGCCCCTACCAGAACGACCACAAGCGCAAGGCCCCCATGCCGACTTCCGCCAGGCGGCAGGTGGCTACTGTTGAAGATGAGCAGCCTGAAGAACGGCCCGCTCCCAAGAAGAAGGGCGGCAAGCCGGCTTGGCAGCCGGCTTTCTCTTACGAGCAGGCTCTTGACGCCCCCTGCAAGTTCCACAGCGGCGCGAAGCCGTCAAACCACACGACCCAAAAATGCCATTGGCTCACCCACATCACCAAGGGCGAGGGGATGCTGCCGCCTCCGCCTCCCGATCCGCCGCCTCCAGCCCCCTAGCAGCCAGCGGCTCGGCCGGCAGTCGGCCCCATCCAAGACGAATTCCCTGAAGAGCACGCCGCCTACGTCGTCTTCACCAGTCAAGCCGACGACAAGCGCAGTCGGCGCCGACACATCAAGAAGTTAATGCAGTCGCCTCTAGCGCCCCCGAGTTCATGCACTGGTCAGAGAAGCCAATCAGCTGGAGCCAGGCCGACCTCCCAGAGGTGATGCCCTCTCCTGGCTCCTATGCAATGGTCTTGGATGTCACCCTCGCGACGGAGAGGCGAGCTGCCCGATTATCCCGCGTCCTGATAGATGGCGGAAGCAGTATCAACATACTGTACCGCGATACCATGGAGAAGCTGAACGTCAAGGCAAAGCAGCTTATGCCGAGCCGCACTGTCTTCCATGGTATCGTCCCCAGCCTGTCTTGCTCCCCAATCGGCAAGATTAAAATGGATGTTCTCTTCGGAGACAAAGATCATTTTCACCGAGAAGCAATCTGGTTCGAGGTAGTAGACTTGGAGAGCCCCTATCATGCTCTGCTTGGCCGACCTGCCCTGGCCAAGTTCATGGATGTGCCCCACTACGCTTACCTGAAGATGAAGATGCCGAGCTCAAAGGGGATCATCACGGTAGCCGGCGACTACAAGAAGTCCATCGAGTGCGCCATGGCCAGCAGCCGGCTGGCCGAGTCCCTCGTGGTGGCAGAGGAAAAGAAGATGCTGGAGCGGGTTGTGGCCATGGCCGGCAAGCAGCCGGCCCTGTCCCCCAACCCCAAAGATTGTGATGCGCAGGGCTCCTTCCAGCCTGCCAAAGAGACGAAGAATATACCTCTGGACCCGGAGAACCCGGAGAGGTTCGCTGTCATTGGGGCGAACTTGGACAGTAAATAGGAAGGCGAGCTCGCCGTCTTCCTCCGTGAGAATCGAGACATTTTTGCATGGTCCCCAAAGGACATGCCGGGTGTCCCGAAGGATTTCGCCGAGCACAAATTACATGTCCGCGCCGACACGAAGCCGGTCAAGCAACCCCTCCGCCGACTGTCAGAAGAGAAGCGAAGAATCGTGGGAGAAGAGATAGCCCGGCTCCTCGCCGCTGGCTTTATCATGGAAGTATTCTTTCCAGAATGGCTTGCCAACCCAGTTCTGGTTCTGAAGAAGAATAACAAGTGGCGTATGTGTATCGACTACACCATCCTGAACAAGGCCTGCCCAAAGGATCCGTTTGCTCTGCCGCGGATTGACCAAGTGATAGACTCCACAGCCGGATGCGAGCTGTTAAGTTTTTTGGATGCGTACTCAGGGTACCATCAGATCAAGTTGGACCCAGCTGACCGCCTGAAGACTGCCTTCATCACACCCTTTGGAGCTTTCTGCTACCTGACTATGACATTCGGCTTGAGGAATGCCGGTGCCACTTTTCAGCGATGCATGCAGAAATGCCTCTTGAAACAACTCGGCAGAAATGCCCACGTCTATGTAGACGACATTGTGGTGAAGACAGAGAAGCACGGTACCTTGCTGGAAGACCTGAAAGAAACATTCGCCAACTTGCGCCGATTCCAAATCAAGCTCAACCCCGAGAACTGCGTGTTCGGAGTGCCAGCCGGCCAACTGCTAGGCTTCCAGGTCTCCGAACGCGGCATCGAGTGCAACCCCGTCAAGATCAAGGCCATCGAGAGGATGGAGATTCCCACCAAACTGTGAGATGTGCAGAAGTTCACTGGCTATTTAGCCTCCCTGAATCGTTTTATCAGCCGACTAGGAGAGAAGGCTCTCCCCCTGTACCGACTCATGAAGAAGTCCACTCACTTCGAGTGGAACGACCAAGCCGACCAAGCCTTCCATGAGTTGAAGAAAATGCTGACCACTCCGCCTGTCCTGGCGGCGCCGACTGAAAAGGAGCCCATGCTCCTCTACATCGCCGCGACTAGCCGAGTCATCAGTACTGTTGTTGCGGTCCAGCGCCCGGAAGAAGGCCGAGCCCAGATAGTCCAGAGGCCGGTGTACTATCTCAGCGAAGTGCTATCCAGCTCAAAGCAAAACTACCCGCACTACCAGAAGATGTGCTATGGAGTGTACTTCGCTGCCAAGAAACTGAAGCCCTACTTCCAAGAGCATCCCATCATGGTCGTGTGCACCGCCCCGCTCGCCGAGATCATAGGCAGCCGGGATGCATCCGGCCGGGTGGCTAAATGGGCCATCGCACTGGCGCCCTACACGATCTTCTACCAACCCCGCACCGCCATCAAGTCCCAAGCATTGGCCGACTTCCTCGTCGACTGGGCCGAGACCCAGTACCTACCGCCGGCTCCCGACTCTACCCATTGGCGGATGCACTTTGACGGGTCCAAGATGCGCACCGGCTTGGGAGCCGGCATCGTCCTCACCTCTCCCAAAGGCGACAAGCTCAAGTACACGCTGCAGATCCACTTCGCCGCCTCCAACAACGTGGCCGAGTACGAGGCGCTCGTACATGGGCTCCGGCTAGCCAAAGAGCTAGGCATATGCCGGATCCTGTGTTACGGCGACTCAGACTTGGTGGTCCAGCAGTCGTCTGGCGACTGGGACACCAAGGACGCGAACATGGCGAGCTATCGATTCCTCTTCCAGCAGATCAGCGGATACTTCGAAGGGTGCGAGTTCCTCCACGTGACAAGGGCCGACAACGACCAAGCAGATGCCCTAGCACGGATCGGCTCCACCCGACAAGCCATACCGACTGGCGTCTCCCTCCAGCGCCTCCTCAAGCCGTCCATCAAGCCGTCTCCAGAGTCGGACTCTATCTTCGTACCGCCTGCGCCAGATGTAGCCGGATCCGACTGGAGAAACCCCGCAGGCGGCACGGGGACTTCGACAACTGGCCCGGGGACTACCGTAGTCGCACCCGGCCCGGGGACTTCAGAACCCGGCCCGGGGACTGCAGCAGTCGGCCCGCGGACTGCAACGACACAAGAAGCGGTGGCCGACTCCAATTCCACGCCACCCAACCCACCCACCCGAGTCATGGTGGCTACACTAACAGAAGAAGAAGTCACAGCTCCGACATGGGCCCAGCCCAACCTCAAGTTCCTAGTCAGCAGAGAGCTGCCGGCTGATGAAATCTCAGCCAGACTAGTGCAACGATGAGCCGCAGCATATGCAATAATCAACAGAGAGCTTGTGAAGCGCAGCGTCACTGGAGTCTTCCAGCTTTGTGTCGAGCCAGAAAAAGGAGTGGCAATCCTCAAGGATATCCACCAAGGCGAATGCGGCCACCACGCAGCCTCAAGATCACTTGTGGCCAAGGCTTTCCGCCATGGTTTCTTCTGGCCGACTGCTTTGGAGGATGCTAAAGAAATAGTCAAGAGCTGCAGAGGATGCCAAGTTTTTAGTTCCAAGCAACACCTGTCGGCTTCTACACTCAAGACCATTCCCCTCACCTGGCCTTTTGCCGTCTGGGGATTGGACATGGTGGGCCCTTTCAAGACAACCTGCGGCGGCTTGACGCATCTACTCGTCGCTATGGACAAGTTCACCAAGTGGATCGAAGCAAAGCCGATTAAGAAGCTGAACGGGCCGACTGCCGTGACATTCATCACTGACATCACTACTCGGTACGGCATGCCGCATAGCATCATCACCGACAACGGCACGAACTTCGCCAAAGGAGCACTGGCACGTTTCTGCGCGACGCAGGGCATCCGACTGGACTTAGCGTCCGTTGCCCACCCGCAGTCAAACGGCCAGGTCGAGCGAGCAAATGGACTCATCCTCTCCGGCATCAAGCCCCGACTGGTTGTACCACTGGAGCGATCGGCCGGCTGCTAGCTCGATGAGCTGCCGGCTGTCCTCTGGAGTCTGCGCACTACACCCAACAAGTCAACCGGCTTGACTCCACTTTTCCTCGTGTACGGTGCCGAGGCTGTTATCCCAACAGACATGGAGTTCGACTCGCCTCGGATCACCATGTACACGGAGGAGGAGGCCAAGGAAGCAAGAGAAGACGGCGTCGACCTACTGGAAGAAGGCCGGCTGTTAGCATTCAGCCGGTCCGCCATCTACCAGCAAGGGTTGCGCCGCTACTACAACCGCAAGGTCAAGCCAAGATCCTTCCAAGAGGGCGACCTTGTGCTCCGGCTGATCCAGCGAACAGCCGGCCAGCACAAGCTCTCGGCCCCTTGGGAAGGCCCCTTCGTCGTCAGCAAGGCACTCGGCAACGACTCCTACTACCTGATCGACGCGCAAAAACCAAGAGCACGCAAGAGAGACGACTCTGGCAAGGAGTCGGAGCGACCATGGAACGCAAACCTCCTGAGAAGATTTTACAGTTGAAAGCAGTATGTATCTTGCTACCCTATCATATTAAGCACGAAACAACAGGCCCCCCGAACAGTACTCGGGGACTGCCATTATCTATCTATGAATGACGAATGTCATATCCATGAATGTATTATTACATTTGATTTCTCGTCTGGCACCGGGTTCGACTAGTCGGCCCGGGGACTGGCCGCCTTGAGCTATATTAAAAGTTCTACCTGAAGTCAGACAAGTAGTGTGCCGGCTCCCGAGTCCTCTCTTGTTGAAAGTCGCAGCTCGAAGAACCGACTGTCCGACTAGCAAGAGGCAAGGCAGAAAGGATGCCCACACGAAAAACGGCTAAGGAACAACGAACTTATATAGCAAAAAGACAGCCTCCAAACACGCCTGCCGGCTGTCAGAACAGCCGGCTGGCCGGCTTCCCAAACGCTTAGCTTTAGTCCAGCAAAGCTAGAGTACTTCCCCACCCCAATTGGCCAAGCACTCCTCCAGCTACAGATTGCAGAGCAACTGTCTGACTGGGGAGGCGGCAACCAAGGGAGGGCGGCAAAGGAAACAGCAGAAGGATAAAAAGCAAAGTACAAGGAAAAGCCAAAATGCATGCATAAGTTATATATACATATAAAGCCCCCAACAGGCCGGCAATCAACATGGTTCGAATACACCCCCAGTGGATGGAATTGTGCAGACTTAACAGAGTATTGTTCCAAAAGTAACAGGACAGAAAAACAAAAGACGGCAGACTAGACTAAGGCGCGGTGCGGGGGCCGAGCTGGTCGGTCAAGGCGGCCTCGCCGGCTGAAGGAGTGGCCACCTAGCGGGTCTCGGCTTGGTCACCACCAGCGGCAGGCGACGCACTCGCGCGCGACGTAGTGCTGGAGGCGCGGTCAGGCTGAGGCTGGCCGGCTGCTCCACCAGCCGGCTCGGCGTCTCCACCCTCCTCCTCCTCTTCACCCTCGTCGCTGGAGTCGATCTCCTCCGCAGAGTCTTCACCGTCTACCGGGTTCAGCCCGAACCACTCCTCCGGCTGGGCGACACCGTTGTCGTCTACCTCGGGGACGAAGATGCTGGTGTCGGTGTAGTCGGCGATCGCCGAAGCCCGCCGGATGATAGCCGGCCGCGCCGGCTCCAGCTCCGTGTCGGCTTGCTGCCGCTAGGTAGCCCGCTAATCCAGGCTCAAGCCGGGATACCAGGCCTTGACGAACTCCAGCGCCCGCCCGGCGCCGGACCGAGCCGCCGAGGCCTTACAGGCTTCGAAGCGGCCGACTGCCACCTCCAGCAAGTCGGCGGTCCGACTAGGGGTGCGAGGAACCACTTGGCCGGGCCAGAGGGCGGCCAACACTTGCCCCCCGGCACGCTGAAGCCGGCGGAGCAGTCGGTGAGCCGGCTGGATGCGGGCCTGGATCGCCAAGAGCTGCTCCTCCAGCGAACGGCCGGCGGTTGGCGCAATCTCGAAGCCAGCCTGCCTCCGCGCCTGGTGGCGGGCCTCGATGACCTGGTTGGCGGCGGTAGAATAGCCAGGGAAAT
Source organism: Triticum aestivum (assembly GCF_018294505.1). Taxonomy (NCBI): domain Eukaryota; kingdom Viridiplantae; phylum Streptophyta; class Magnoliopsida; order Poales; family Poaceae; genus Triticum; species Triticum aestivum. The sequence continues at coordinate 426,805,228 of NC_057805.1, forward strand.
ACTCTGTGCAAGAAAGAAGAAGAAAAGAAGAAAAGAACACCAAGTCAGAAAACGAGCCAAAAGTGGCAGACGGCAAGAAAGGACGAAGAGGTAGGCGGCTTACCGTCAACCAGATCTTCGATCTGACCGTAGCCAGAGATCAGAGTTTGCCTGGCTTCAGCCCAGCCAGCCGCCTCCGTCTCGTACTAGGCCTGGAGGGCGGCTTCGCGGTCCTGCACCACCTTCAGAGCCGCCTTGTGGCCTTCCTCCTGGTCGGCCAACTTCTTGGCCAGGCGATCGCGTTCCTGCACCAAGGCGGCGAGCTCGGCATCCTTGGCACGAAGGGCAGTCTGAGACTCTCCCAGCTGTGCCCTCAGACCAGCGGTGGCCGCTGCAGAGACGGCAGAAAAAAAGAGAGAACAGTAAGAGGAAGTCGTCAAGGAAGATCCGACCCGACTGCTCAGCAGTCGGCCCGAATCTCGGGGACTACACCCAGTGGGTGCGCTGACGCGCCCCCACATGAGATAAAGAACAAAGCATGTACCTCGGCTCTCAGTAAGGTCGGCGGTCTTCTGGGTCAGCTCCCGAGCCTGGGAGTTGAAGGCGGCCGCACGAAGGTTGTGGTAGTCCTGCAAGATAGACAGAAGATCGAAGTAAGAACAAGAATAGCAAAGCCAAATCCACTAAGAAGTTCCAAGCCGCCTGCTCAGCAGCCGACTCGGAACTCGGGGACTACACCCAGTGGGTGCGCTGACGCACCCCCACGGAAGAAATCAAGATCAAAAAGAAGCAAGATAAGAAGACTAACCCGGATGGCCGCCCGCGTCACGAGGAACTCGTCGGTTAACTGCCTCAGTGCCGTAGCCTGAGCCTGGAGCCGGGTCCGGACGTCCTGCGCGGCCACGTTCATGACGGCCGTCCCTCCGCCCGGCGTCCACCCCGAGGTAGCGCTGGCCACCTCCACATCCTGGGCCGATGAGCTGGAGCCCACGGCCGGCTGCGGCTCCGACGCGGCCTTCTATGGCTCCGACGCAGCCTTCCCCGCACGACGGCTCGGGGGCATCCGGACCGCCATCTCAGTCCTCGCGGCCGGCTCGCCCCCCGCTGACTGCGCAGGCGGCAGATCAGGCCGGCCGCCTTGAGCCGCCCCAGTTGGCGGGGTCGGCACCGGCGCCCTCTCCAGGACGACGACGTCGTCGTCCCTCTCTAGCCCTGGCTGATCGCCGCTGGCTCCTTCTGGCGAGGGCTCCATGTCCCCAGGCGCTACGACGCGCAGCGGGGTGACCATCAAGACCTCCTCCGCCGCCGCCGCGGCTGCAGCCTCCGCTCGGGCCCTGGCTGCGGCGTCGGCGAGCGCCTTCGCCGCCTGTTCCTCCTGCGCCGCCTGGGCGGCGGCCGCCATCCGTGCCTCCGCCTCTCGGGCCTCCCGTTCCTGCCGCGCCTCCCGCGCGTTCTGTTCTATCGCTTCCTAAAGGTCGGCACGGGGGTCCACGCGGCGAGTGGTGCTCCCAGACCCCCTCGGCGACTCGACGACGGAGGCGGCAGCCGCCCGCTCAAGCGACAACGGAGCTCTAATCGTTTGGAGAAAAAGACAAGGGTTCAGGAACCACCAGAGAAAAGAAAGAAAAAGAGTATACAAAAGAATTCGAACTTACGCCGACACGGTCTGCGGTTGCTTCACTGTCTTGCGGAAGCGAGCCGCCTTCGCGGCCGCCTCCTCCCGCCTGGTTGCTGCCGCCCCGCCCCTGGGTTTCTTCGTCCGACTGCCGAACAAACCCTGGGCGGCACGACGCTTCTGCCCTCCGCCCCGAGCAGGCGGTGCAGCGGAGGAACCCGCGCCGCGTCCAGATGCCGGCCGGCGGCGCGGGGCGACTTCGGCCTCATCATCGTCCGGCCAGTCGTCGAAGGTGACTCCGTGCCCGGAGCCGCCAGCTTGGCCACCACCCGGCTCGATGTTGTCGTCCATAGCGGCCGCCCCCAAGTCGGGGTCCTCCAGATCGTGTTCCGTCCGGTCGGGGACGAATCGACGCTCCGCGTATGACCCGCCGGCCGGCCGAAGAAGAGGGCTCTGTCGATGAAACAAGCCGACTAAGTTAGAGTCAGCCAAGAGGAACTCGGCAACAAAGTTAAGAGAAAAAGAAGAGACAAGGAGAGCATACCGTGGGCGGTGGATTGGCTCGGCTGTATGGCTCCTTGCCGAACTACCACTCTTCGGAGAGTTTGCAGTTCGCGAGGTAGTTCACCATATAGGCGACCTCCTCGTGCGGCATATCCTTGGTGCACATCCAGCTCGGATCGAGCTGGCCGCTCATCTGACAGATCAGATGGGGACGGCTCTGGAGCGGAAGAACCCGGCGCGTGGCAAAGGCGGCCAGAAGGTCGGGCCCCGTCAAGCCCTCCGACTGGGTCATCACTCGCACTCGGGCGACGGCTGCGGACCCAGCCGGCGTCAGAGTCACGGCCCGGAAGGACCACTGGGGCCGCCTGCCCGCCGGTGGGCCGGCTACGTAAGCCGGCAGGTTGATGTAGTCGCCCCGTGGGGCGATGTTCCGCACGTAGAAGTATGACTTTTGCCACTTCTTCACTGACTGGATCAGCGTGATGACGGGGAAGGGGTTGTCGGCGACCGACCGCCGCGACGCGATGAAGGCGCCAGTCTGAGCCGGCACGCCCTGCATGTGCGTGCCCAGCTTGGACTGGAAGAACTCCCCCCAGAGCTCGAGGGTAGGGAGGACGCCGAGGTAGCCTTCGCACAGGGTGACGAATGCAGACAGCAGCACCACCACATTTGGGGTGAGGTGGTGCGGCTGGAGCTGGTAGAAATCGAGCCTGGAGCGGAAGAAGGCGCTCACTGGCGGGCCGATGCCGCGCAAGAAATGCGAGCGGAAGACCACCCGCTCGCCCTCCCGCGGCTCCGGCATAATTAACTTCGCCGGCGCAAGACGGACCTCCACCTTGTCCGCGTCGGGCAGCCGCCGCGTATTGCGGAGGAACTCGACGTGATCCTCGTGGATGTTGGAGCCCTCCCAATCCCCACCATACTGCTCCGTGGCGGGAGGCATGGCGAAAACGAGCGCGGCGGCGGAGGAACGTGTGGTGGAAGAGTGCGGCGGCGAGGCGCTGTTGCAAGAAGCGGCGAGAGAAAGAAGATGGTGGAAGCAGGAGGAGCGTGCGAGAGCCTGCCGCTCTCCCTCTCCCCCTACTTATAGCTTCGCGAGGTGAGGCCGGGGAGGCCGGACGTGGGGGGAGACATGGGATTAACTGCACCCACTCCCCCACGCCTCGCGATTATTACGCCCTAAAGGCGAGCCGAAACTGCCGCAAGGATACGTGCGGGCGGTTTCGGGCTGCAGAGAATCCGCGCCTGGGCCCGGGCGTGGACGTGGCGGGCCCCCGCCCTACGGCGACGTCCCGTAGCGCGCGTGGGCTGACAGGCTTTTTGGCCGAGAGAGGCCACGTGGTTCGCAGGCGGCAAGTGGCCGGCCCGCGGCCCGGTGCACGCGCTGGCGAGCTCCCGCCCTCCGATTCTGGAGTTTTTCGACCAAGGCGGCGCGCCTAACTAAAGTCGGCTCCCAGCTGCCGACTTGTCAAGATAGGAAGCTGATCGAGCTTCTCAACTCCTACTCAACCTCGAAGCCCAATCAGCTTTGGGGACTACTGTCGGAGTAAATGGCCACGGGTAGCTTAACCGACTGCCCCTGGTTCTTCTAAAAAATTATCAGGCCTTTGGGCCTTCAAGCACTCCAAGCATTGGATCACCTCCCCTGGCCGGCTACCTCTGAAGCCGACTCACGGGAGGCGGCCCAGCCTCAGCAACCTCCCCCCCCCCCCGGGATAACCATGGGGTGGCCGACTCCAGGAAGCCGGCCTCCAAGAAGCGCCGACTCCTAGAAGCCGGCCAAGACCGCAACCACCAAAGCTACGCCACATAATGGTGACAAGACGGGTGTGGCCACAGTGCGGCCCACTACCCCCGAAGCCCGAGGCAAGCATGGCCATAGGAGGCCGTACGGGACGGCCATCTCCCGCCCAGCTCAGCACTGTAGCCATGCTAGCCTCAACGTCATCCACGACAGACGCCCGTACGGCCCACGGGCGGCGGGTCCCTTCAGCCAGAGAGAGGCGCGGAGGCGGCCCGGCCTCCCCCAGTCGGCCAAGGGCGTAGCCGGCCCCCAGAAGCCGGCTACCCCCTCCCTCGAAGCATGTGCCACATTAAGGAGACAAGACGAGGTGAGGCTACAGTGAGAGCCCTCGAGGCGGCCCACTGTAGCCACGCTTACCTCGACAAAGCCCTCGTCATCAGGGGCGAGGCTACGGTAAGCAGCCGCCGACAAGATCCTAGGCGGTGGGGCCGGCCTGTCGACCAAGAGGCCGGCAGCCGGCGGGACCCACTAGTCGGCGGGCCCCAACAGCCGGCGAGCGTAGACACTGACGGCTGGGACCAGTGCCCAGCCGGATTACAATTGTACCCCCGGGGGGTAGGCCTATATAAACCCCCCGAGGCACCCATGCAAAGGGTTGGCTTCTGAGCATAGCACACACACCATAGAGAGAGAGAAGTGAGAGCTAGCCTTGTTCTTCTTCTCCCTTGAACCCCACAGCTCTAGGAGCAATTGTAGCTACTTTACCTGATCTAGTGATCATGCGGAGACCCCGTAGAGCAGGACTAGGGGTGTTATCTCCTCGGAGAGCCCCGAACCTGGGTAAGATCCGCCGGCGTGCATGTCTTCGCCTCATCCCGTTTCCAGGCACTGGCGACGTCTTATTGGCACCCACATTGATAAGCCACCCGTTGGCATATGTCGCACCTACCACCCGACAGGCCAGCACAAGCTCTCAGCCCCTTGGGAGGGCCCCTTCGTCATTAGCAAGGCACTAGGCAATGACTCCTACTACTTGATCGACGCGCAAAAACCAAGAGCACGCAAGAGGGATGACTCCGGCAAGGAGTCGGAGCGACCATGGAACACGAACCTCCTGAGAAGATTTTACAGTTGAAAGCAGTATGTATCATGCTACCCTTTTGTATTAAGTACGAAACAACAGGCCCCCCGAGGAGTACTCGGGGACTGCCTTCAGTTATCTATGAGTGACGAGTGTCATATCCATGAATGTATTATTACATTTGGTTTCCTGTCTGGCACCGGGTTCGACTAGTTGGCCCGGGGACTGGCCGCCTTAAGCTATATTAAAAGTTCTACCTGAAGTCAGACAAGTAGTGTGCTGGCTCCCGAGTCCTCTCTTGTTGAAAGTCGCAGCTCGAAGAACCGACTGTCCGACTAGCAAGAGCCAAGGCAGAAAGGATGTCCACACGAAAAACGGCTAAGGACTAATGAACTTATATAGCGAAAAGACGGCCTCCAACCACGCTTGCCGGCTGTCAGAACAGCCGGCTGGCCGGCTTCCCAAACACTTAGCTATAATCCAACAAAGGTAGAGTACTTGCCCTCCCAATTGGCCAAGCACTTCTCCAGCCACAGATTGCAGAGCAACTGTTTGGCTGGGGAGGCGGCAACCAAGGGAGGGCGGCAAAGGAAACAGCAGAAGGATGAAAAGCAAAGAACAAGGAAAAGCCAAACACATGCATAGTCATATATACATATAAAGCCCCCAACAGGCCGGCAATCGACATAGTTCGAATACACCCCAGTGGGTGGAATTGTGCAAACTTAACAAAATATTGTTCCAAAAGTGATAAGACAGGGAAATAAAAGATAGCAGACTAGACTAAAGGCGCGGTGTGGGAGCCGGGTTGGTCGGTGGAGACGGCATCACCGGCCGAAGGAGTGGCCGGCTGGCGGGTCTCGGCTTGATCACCGCCGGTGGCAGGCGGCGCACCCGCGCGTCCCGTGTTACTGGAGGCGCGGTCAGGCTGAGGCTGGCCGGCCGCTCCACCATCCGGCCTGGCGTCTTCACCCTCCTCCTCCTCCTCCTCTTCGCCCTCGTCGCTGGAGTCGATCTCCTCCGCCGAGTCTTCGCCGTCTGCCGGGTTCAGCCCGAACCACTCCTCCGGCTGGGCAACACCGTTGTCGTCTACCTCAGGGGCGAAGGCGCTGGTGTCGGTGTAGTCGGCGATCGCCGAAGCCTGCCGGATGATAGCCGGCCGCGCCGGCTCCAGCTCCGTGTCGGCCTGCTACCGCCAGGTAGCCAGCTGGTCCAGGCTCAGGCCGGGATACCAGGCCTTCACGAACTCCAGCGCCCGCCTGGCGCCGGACCGAGCCGCCGAAGCCTTCCAGGCTTCAAAGCGGCCGACCGCCACCTCCAGCCAGTCGGCAGTCCGACTGGGGGTGCGGGGAACCACTTCGCCAGGCCAGAGGGCGGCCAACATCTGCGCCCCGGCATGTTGAAGCCGACGGAGCAGTCGATGAGCCGGCTGGAGCCGGGCCTGGATCGCCAAGAGCTGCTCCTCCAGCAACCGGCTAGCGTTTGGCGCAATCTGAGCGGCAGCCTGCCTCCGTGCCTCGCGGCGGGCCTCGATGATCTGGTTGGTGGCGGTAGAGTAGCCAGGCAAGTACTATGCGCAAGAAAGAAAGAGAAAGAAGAGAAAACACCAAGTCAGAAAACAAGCCAAAAGCGGCAAGCGGCAAGAAAGGACGAAGAGGAAGGCGCCTTACCGTCAACCAAATCTTTGACCTAGCCATAACCATTGATTAGCGTCTGCCTCGCTTCGGCCCAGCCAGCCGCCTCTGTCTCGTACTCGGCCTGGAGGGTAGCTTCGCCGTCCTGCACCGCCTTCAGAGCAGCCTTGTGGCTCTCCTCCTGGTCGGCCAACCTCTTGGCCAGGCGGTCACGCTCCTGCACCAAGGCGGCAAACTCGGCCTCCTTAGCACGAAGGGCGGCCTGAGACCCTCCCAGCTGCTCCCTTAGACTGGCGTTGGCCGCTGCAGGGACGGCAGAGAAAGAAGAAGCAATAAGAAGAAGTCGTCAAGGAAGATCCAACCCGACTGCTCAGCAGTCGGCCCGAATCTCGGGGACTACACCCAGTGGGTGCGCTAACGCGCCCCCACATGAGATAAAGGACGAAGCACTTACCCTGGCTCTCAGATAGGTCGGCGGTCTTCTGGGTCAGCTCCCGAGCCTGGGAGTTGAAGGCGGCCACGCGAAGATTGTGGTAGTCCTGCAAGACAGGCAGAAGAGCGAAGTAAGATCAAGAATAGCAAAACTAAATCCGCTAAAAAGTTCCAAGCCGCCTGCTCAGCAGCCGACTCGGAACTCGGGGACTACACCCAGTGGGTGCGCTGACGCGCCCCCACGGAAGAAATCAAGATGAAAAGAGCAAAGATAAGAAGACTAACCCGGATGGCCGCCCGCGTCGCAAGGAACTCGTCGTTGTACTTCCTCGGCGCCGTAGCCTGGGCTTGGAGCTGGGTCCGGACGTCTTGCGCGGCCACGTTCATCACGGCCGTCCCTCCTCCCGGCGTCCACCCCGAGCTGGCGCTGGCCGCCTCCATATCCTGGGCCGACGAGCTGGAGCCCGCAGCCGGCTGTGGCTCTGATGCAGCCTTCTGCGGCTCTGATGCGGCCTTCCCCGCGCGCTGGCGCGACGGCATCCGGACCACCAGATCAGCCCCCGCGGCCGGCTCGCCTCCGCCCGATTGCCCAGGCGGCAGGTCAGGCCGGCCGCCTTGAGTCGCCCCAGTCGGCGGGGCTGGTCCCGCCGCCCTCTCCAGGATGACGACGTCATCATCCCTCTCCAGCCCCGGCCGGTCACCGCCGGTTTCTTCTGGCGGGGGCTCTGCGGCCCCAGGCGCCGCGACGCGTAGTGGGGTGACCAGCAAAGCCTCCTCCGCCATCACCGTAGCCGCAGCCTCCGCTTGGGCCTTGGCCGCAGCGTCAGCACGCGCTTTCGCCGCCTCCTCCTCCTGCGCCGCCTTGGCGGCGGCCGCCCTCAATGCCTCCGCCTCCCGCGCCTCCCGCTCCTCCCGCGCCTCCCGCGCGTTCCGCTCTGTCGCCGCCTGAAGATCGGCACGGGGGTCCACACGGCGAGTAGTGCTCCCAGATCCTCCTGGCGACCCAACGACGGAGGCGGCAGCAGCTCGCTCAAGCGACAACGGAGCCCTGGTTTATTGGAGAAAAGACAAGGATTCAGGAGCTACCAGAGAAAAGAAAAAAGAATACATGAAGGAGTATATACTTACGCCGACACCGTCTGCGGCTGCTACACCGCTTTGCGGAAGCGGGCCGCCTTCGCGGCCGGCTCCTCCCGCCTGGTTGCCGCTGCCCCGCCCCTGGGCTTCTTCGGCCGACTGCCGAACAAATCCGGCGCGACACGACGCTTTTGCCCGCCGCCCCGAGCAGGCGGCGCGGCGGAGGAACCCGCGCCGTGGCCAGGCGCCGGCTGGCGGCGTGGGACGACTTCAGCCTCGTCATCGCCCGGCCAGTCGTCGAAGCTAACTCCAAGCCCGGAGCCGCCTGCCTCGCCGCCGGCTTGGCCACCGCCCGCCTCGGTGTTGTCGTCCATAGCAGCCGCCCCCAAGTCAGGATCCTCCAAATCATGCTCCATCCGGTCGGGGACGAATCGGCGCTCCGCGTCCGACCCGCCTGCAGGCCGAAGAAGAGGGCTCTGTCGAGACAAGCCGACTAGTCAGAGTCGGCCAAAAGGAACTAGGCGACAAGACTGAGAGAAGAGAAAGAGAAAAAAGAGAACATACCATGGGCGGCGGATGAGCTCGGCAATATGGCTCCTTGCTGAACTGCCACTCCGCGGAGAGCTTGCAGTTCGCAAGGTAGTTCACCATATGGGCCACCTCGTCATGCGGCATGTCTTTGGTGCACATCCGACTCGGATCGAGCTGGCCGCTCATCTGACAGATCAGATGAGGGCGGCTCTGGAGCGGGAGCACCCGGCGCGTGACGAAGGCGGCCAGCAGGTCGGGCCCCGACAAGCCCTCCGACTGGATCATCACCCGCAGTCGGGCGACAGCTGCAGCTCCAGCCGGCGTCCGCGTCACAGCCCGATAGGACCACTGGGGCCGCCTGCCTGCCGGTGGGCCGGCTACATAAGCCGGTAGATTGACGTAGTCGCCCTGCGGGGCGACGTTCTTCACGTAGAAGTATGACTTTTGCCATAGCTTCATCGACTGGATCAGCGTGATGACGGAGAAGGGGTTGTCGGCAGCCACCCTCCGCATCGCGATGAAGGCGCCACTCTGAGCCGGCATGCCTTGCATGCGCATACCCAGCTTGGACTGGAAGAACTCCCACCAAAGCTCGAGGGTGGGGTGGACGCCGAGGTAGCCCTCGCACAAGGTGACGAAGGCGGACAACAGCACCACCGTGTTCGGGGTGAGGTGGTGCGGCTGGAGTTGGTAGAACTCGAGAAAGGAGCGGAAGAAGGCGCTCGCAGGCAAGCCAATGCCGCGCAAGAAATGCGAGCGGAAGACTACCCGCTCGCCTTCCTCCGGTTCTGGCGTAATCTCCTTCGCCGGCGCAAGACGGACCCGCACCTTGTCCGCGCCAGGCAGCCGCCGCGTCTTGCGGAGGAACTCGACGTGATCCTCATGGACGTTGGAGCCGTCCCAATCCCCGTCGTACTGCATCGTGGCGTGGGGCTGGCGAGAATGAGCGCGCCGGCGGAGAATCGAGTGGTAGAGCGGAGCGGCGGCGAGGCGCTGTTGCAAGAAAGGGCAGAAGGAAGGAGATGGCAGAGAGGGGAAGACGTGCGAGCGCCTGCCGTTCCCCCCCTTCTTATAGCTTCGCCCGGCGAAGCCGAGGAGGCGAGGCGTGGGGTGAGACGTGGGATTAACTGCACCCACTCCCCCCACGCCCCGCGATCATTACGCCCTAAAGGCATGCCGAAACCGCCGCAGGAAGACGTGCGGGCGGCTTAGGGCCGCAGAGAATCCGCGCCTGGGCCCGGGCGTAGGCATGGTGGGCCCCCGACCTGCAGCGACGTCCCGTCACGCGCGTGGGCTGGCAGGCTTTTTAGCCAAGGGATGCCACGTGGTTCGCAGGCGGCGAGTGGCTGGCCCACAGTCCGGTGCGCGCGCTGGCAGACTCCCGCCTTCCGACTTCGAAGTTTTTCGCCGAGACGGCGCGCCCAACCGAAGGCGGCTCCCAGCTGCCGGCTCGTCAAGATAGGAAGCTGACCGAGCTTCTCGACTCCCACCCAACCTCGAAGCTCAATCAGCTTCGGGGACTATTCTCGGAGTAAATGGCCACGGGTAGCCTAACCGACTACCCATGGTTCTTCAAAAATTATCAGGCCATTTGAGCCCTCAAGCATTCGAAGCATTGGGCCGACTTCCTGCGGCCGACTACCCCAGGAGCCGACTCTCCGAAGGCGACCGGGTCCCAGAAACCTCCCCCAAGATAGCTGCGAGATGGCCGACTCCAGGAAGCCGGCGCCAAGAGGACCGACTTCCAAGAGCCGGCCATGAAGAATGCCGACTCCAAGAAGCCGGCCAAGACTGCACCCACCAAAACTACACCCACATAATGGTGACAAGACGGGGTGTGGCCACAGTACGGCCCACTACCTCCGAATCTCGAGGCAAGCATGGCCACAGGACGCCGTACGGGTTGGCCATCTCCCGTCCGGCTCGGCACTGTGGCCATGCTGGCCTCAACGTCATCCACGACAGACGCCAGTACGGCCCACGGGCGGCGGGCCCCTTTAGCCAGAGAGAGGCACGAAGGCGGCCCGCCTCCCCCAGTCGGCCAGGGGCGTAGCCAGCCCCCAGAAGCCGGCTACCCCCCTCCCTCGTAAGAGTGGAAATGCTTGCTGTAATCATTTTTTTCTTCAAAAAAATAGTGGACACGCTCTACCGTGCGGATCCTCCTCCAGCCATGCACTAAATTACTCACTTTCGCCGACGTGTGGGACAGCCAGCATCGGGGTCCACCAGCCATGCACTAAATTACTCCGTAGTAGAGTGACGGTAGACTACCCCGATCGAAGCGCCGCAGTAATGCCCAATGAGCCGTCAAATCACAAAACCCCCTCCTTTCCAACGGTAAGTTGGACGGACGAAGCAACCATCATTTCACTCTTTTCTCTCAGCTTCCTCTCTACCCAACCCTCGCTTCTCCCTCATCTTGTTCCTCATTTCTTCAATAAAACCCCGACCTGCTTCTGCCATTGTTCTTCTCTCCCAAAGAAGGAAAGGTGAGCGCATCAATGGTGTTGATTCTGGCCAAGGCCCGGTCTTGCAACCCCGAGACTGATCCTATAACTCCCTCTCTTTTCTTCTTTTGGGTTTGTGATTATGGTTTCTTTTCTTTTATTTCTATTTGACAGTTTCTTGATGGACATTGGAGCACCGGCCGAAGTGATGTCTATGGCTCTGGCCAAAACCGTCGAGGCTCATGGTACGAAGAAGCGCAAGCACCCTGTCGAGACTACCGCAGACAAGCTCAAAGCCATCGCCCTATCCAAGCCCCCCTCTCCGGGATCCCTCGTTAAGCAAGTCCAGGTAATATCTCTTCTTGACGATCTTTTTCTCGATCTTGATCGTGTTTTTTCATCTAACATGCAGTACTAGTACTAGTAGTACAACTTTCTGGGTGATCTTGCATGTGATTTTTGTGTGCCAAATGACGGTTCTAAATTCCTCTTTTGACCAAAACATGCGAGAGGTTGACACTGATTTCTTATAGATTACTTTCAACTACTCCCTCTGTCCCAAATTTCTTGTCTTAGATTTGTCTAGATACGGATGTATCTAATACTAAAATGTGACTTGATACATCCGTATCTAGACAAATCTAAGACAAGAATTTTGGGATGGAGGGAGTACTTTATGAACATCAATGCTACCTTTGAAGAGGGCATATTTGCCTCAGTAACTTGTGTTATGGATATTGTAAGTAATCCCTCTGCTCTCATGCCTTTGAAGACATGTTCTAGTGTCTTTGTTCACTCACTTCTGTGCGTATATGTAGTCATATATGGAGTATAATATCGAAAATCATCTTATATTTCTGAACGGAGGTAGTAATAAGATATGGTTTCTGTTTGAATTAGAACCAGGTCCGCGGTGGAGATGAAGTTCTCAAAGTCATGCCGTGTGAACTGGAAGACCTGAGGATGAGTTCTACTGCTAAACTATCCAGCTGCTGTGTCCTTGTCGCCACGTGTCCTGAACTAGTGTTTTCCTGTAGCATTGTTGTCAGGCGTGTTCTCGAGTCTGTACTTGACCACAACAATTTCCTGGTTGTGCCTTCGATTACGAAGGGTGTGGTTCTTGTAAAGCTTCCCAACAAATCAGATGCGACCTGTCTTCATGATCATGTTTATGAGTGGAAATACCACTCTGTTAGGTTCTCCAAGGTTGACAAGATGGTGATGGTGCATGTAGACATCTCTCACGAAGTCCATGGCCTAGTCAGTTATGCAGGGTTCATCCCATAGGTCGGTGGCAAGAATAGTTTGCAGAGTTTAATTAGTGCAACTTTGCTTCTCTCTAGTAAGTACTATTGTTCAGTACTTGATTTGTGTTTGTGAACCCTGTATTGTTTATTAGTACTGCCGCTTTTGGTGTGTGGTCAGTCCTGAGAACGGTCTATGTTAATGTCTGTCCACTCAATTCAGTCTGTATATTTTGAAGTATCCAGATCATCTTTTTTGTGAGGACGGTTTATCAATTATGGTTACACTCCAATATCTGTATGCATTGCAGGGTTTATCGCACCCACCAGGATTTCCAGTCCCATGGATGTTCGGTCCATACGATTTGTCACGACCTTTGGACTGTCCTGCTAGTGGAAGTAGGCAGGACCCCTGCATGCCACCCGTAGTTGGACGATCAATCTTCTATTTAGTACTTCAACATAGTGATTTCCTGGTAAGGATTCACTCATGTCACATCAAGTAAATCTTATTGATTTACTGTCTAAATCTTATTGATTTAATGTCATGTTTTCTTTCTTTTTCTGCAATTTTACGATGCAGGTTTTGCCATGTGACATTCATCGCAGAATAAACCGTTTGGTTTGCTCTACGATGGCTATTTTTGCAGGTTTCACTTCTTATGTCGTGTCAGTAACGAAGGCACTGTCCATCACTTATATTACTGGAAAAAATTGGATCAGTCTATTGTCTGAGTACAAGCTGAATCCCTATGATGAACTGCGGTTTGGTTTAACAAAAACGCCACAATTAGTCCTTCTCGCGTTTAAAAGAAATGAAGAAAAAACTGGATCACGGTCACGAAGCCTTGTCAAGTTAGAAAGTTGATCCTACTAGACCAGACACGATCGCCGCTGTCTCGCACATCGGTACCACCTTCAGCAATGGGTCAAGCACCGGCAGTTGCTCTAGCACTGACAGCGGCGGCAGCTCAGTCTGATCCAGCTGAGGATTGGGCACCGACCGCATCAGCGGATCAGGCTGATCTACCGGAGGATCGGGCATCGACACCGGCACCTGCTCCGACACCGGCACCAGCTCTACAAGGAGCACCATCTCCGGCAGCAGCAGCGGCTTCGGCACCTGCACCAACACTTGCACTTGCATCTGCTCCAGCCCGTGCTGCGGCAACCGAACGAGCACTTGCACCGGCAATAGACTGGGCTGCAGTTCGCACTTTATATACCAAAGTCCTTACAAAAACCGACATGTCCACCTTCTTGGTAAGCATTAGCCTCCCAAGTGTTTCGTTCTTTTTTATTTCCATGTTGTTTCGCATGATTCACTGTGTTTATCTAACTGTCTGGGTATGTCTTCTTGTTTGCAAACAGCGAATTCCTAGAGCAACGAGGGAGTCGTTCAACAATCCGGGCAACAGCGGCCAAGTTTCTCTTACCATGTGCAGCCTTGGTGTGAATGAACCTGCTCAATATACCGTAAGTACAAAGGATGGTCGCATGATGATTGATGCTAAAGGATGGTCAAGGTTCAAATCTAAATCATATCTTGCGGTAGGGGATGATGTCAAAATCGAACTTTCTCGGCAAGGAGAGCTGGTCCAAATCAACTTTGAAATTCTTCAGTACTGCCGAACTGATCTATCCGCCGAGAGATTTTGATGTAATACTCTGGCATGGTGAACCAAGTGTCCTGTGTGTATAAGTAGTACGACAGTATCATTGATAGAATTGCAACTCTGATTGCTGGCTAGGAACTGTCGTTTGATTTCATTCCAACAGCTGTTGTGCTTTATTCAATTTTGTGTATTCGCCTTGCGACAGCATCTAAAACCAGCGCCGTACCGACCGCTTGCAATATGAAAAGCGCTGAGGTAGAACACATGGGCACCCAAACATGCAGGCCCACCGGCCTATGGCCCAAAGTCCAGAACCGTGAGCATGTCTGAGTATTTCTCAGCTGAACCCCCATAATGCCCGTGTGTTGCACGTAACATCAAGATGCATTTGTATGAGTATTTTATCTTGTGAGAGAAAAGGATGAACGAGGGAAGGCCTTATTTGCAAATGCGGAGAGGTGTGTGGGTACCTTTTTGCAAAATTGCCATAGTTTCCTTCCTATCCATCAGATATAAATCGGACGGCCTATATTGCAGGATGACAGGCACACCATCATCACCAACTTGTCTATACCGTGTTAAAAAAACTCTATTTTTTATAATTATATATGTTATATATATTCCCCTTGATTTTTCTTATGTACAAAGTTGTGATATAAAAGATCTTTATATTTCTTTACAGAGGGAATATCTCTCTGTCAAAAATATATTTATGTGTAATAACTAGTTACTCCTGTCTTTCTACTTCCTTGCGCTGATATGTGGGGCATCCGGCAATGGGGTCCACATGCCATATGCACCAAATTAGGGTGCACAACTGCACGGTAGACACACGCCGGTCGTAGCGCCGCACTAATGCCCAATCAGCCGTCAGATCACAAAAACCCCCACCTTTCCAGCTTTAGCAGTAAGCTGGATGGACGAAGCGGCAATATTTCACTCGGCCTGAATCCCTTCTCCCTTGTCTGCTTGTTCAAAGAAAACCCCTGCTCGGCGATTGCATAGGGTTTTCTCATGGAGAACCTGGTACGAATTCTTCAACCATCCCCGATAAATCCAAGTACCTTGGTCGCGGGTACTCCTAGGATGGCAGCCGCCGCCGTTGATGCATTTTTCTTCCTACTGAATCTAGTGTGTTTCATTTGCAGTGCCCAAAGTGCGAGGACCCTACAGGTTTCTGCGCCCTCGGCGAGACGCCACACTTGTTCCTTATCATCCTAACACAGGATTTTAAAACGCGCACAGTATGTTCCTAGAATCCTTTTTTCTATCCGGGAGGGTGTGGTTTTTTGAACATGATGTCGACTAATTTGGAAATTTGGATTGCTATATTTGGATAAAAGGTACTAGTACCATGGTCAACACTGACGTGAAGGAGGAAAGTATTTCTAGATTTGGATATAGGGAATACATTGTGTTCTCATATTATTTTTCCTGAAGTGCATTCCTTGCTCTGCCAGAACACATGTACTCAAGATGCTTGGCCTTGCCATAACTGAATACACCAGTTTAATGGTAGCAGTGAAGACAAGCCATGGATATAAGTTTCGAGTTGGGTTCATGAACCAAGAAGATCGCTGCTTTTTTTATGGCCGAACTTGGATAAACTTTCTCAAGTGTTACGGACTGAAAGTTGGCGCACGAATGTTGGTGGAAATAGCAGAACCTGGTCTCATCTTCACTGCGATCTTCCACCCCGACGTCGTTCCAATTGTTCATCCATGTTAGTTTTGTATCTGGTTCTTGCTTGTTGCCTTGATTACTTCTTAATCCACCTATTCTGTCTAACTGATCACAATTTAACTTTAGAAGTAGCAACGAATCTCTCACGAAGATGCTACTTCTAACTAATATTTTCTTATAATTGGTGGCACGTGTAGGTTATATCAGAGTTAAGCAGGCTGCTCGTTTGTTATTCTGTAACAACTCGGCCGTTACTGATGGCACTGAAGTTGACTGGGACGACATCCACAAGTTCCTACACTTTATTGATCGTCTTGAGGTCCTTGTGGGGCGTTTCAATGGTGGAAGGCCACGTGGGATATGTGTGCCACTGCTGCACTCGTTGAACAGGTCCAACTGTGTCGAGAAACTTATGGTACGAGCTATTTTCTGTTATATATGTTGTTCATAAACTATTGCTTATACACAGTTTTACAGCTGTGATCTTCTTGAAACAGAAACTGCCCAGTTCTATTGTTCCTATACAGATGCCTGACCATGGTCGGGTCAGACTTGCGCTTGGTCACAACATGATGTTTATGTCGACCTACTCCATTCCCCTTGGAGGTGAAAAGACACTTATTCATGGGTGGTCTCAAATAATGAAGGCCCGTCCATCTTGGAGAATAGGACAGAAGATTATGTTCCTGCTTTTCCATGTATCTAAAGTGAATATCCTGTTTATTGACCACATTGCGAGATGAAGCCGCTTTCAGAAGGTTGTGGACGCGCGGGGTGGCGCCTGGGCCTTGTCCTGGGGCTTGGCGGCCTCACCCTTGGTTAACTGTAGGCAAAGTAGCACTGTTCGAGGCGTGCTTTGTACGGTTGAACCTGTATAAGTACTCATACTGCTTTCAGCTATGGTTGTTAAGTGCCCGTGCTGGTTTCAGTTAAGGTTGTTAAGTACTCCTGCTGCTTTTACAGTCTGTCGTGTTTCTTCAGTCATGTCTTCCTCCAGCCACCAAAATCAAACCAGCGCCGGTGGGGCCGCATGCTTCCGCCTCCCACGGCTGGCTGCGCCTCAGCGCACGCATCGCCACCCCACCGTCTCCTAAATTGTTCGACGTCCGAGGCCTCGCCGTCGTCCTCCGCGCACTTTGGTGCGCTCGCCGTGGCGGTGCCCTCTCGCATTGTCAACATGGTCAACAAACAACAGGAATCGGCAGAAGTACGTGGAGAGGATGACATTAGGGCCCACCATGTCAGCGTATGGAAAAATAAAATGCTTCCTCCTAGTGTTTTCCTGACATCTGGGACCCACGACATTGTGAGTGTATATAGTCAATAGACAAGAGAACAGCACAAGATCGGCTGACACCTGGGACGTAGCAGCTCGAGCAGTATTTTTTTGTTATTGTTAAGACGGAGCAGGGTTTGAACTGGGCTATGGCCCGTCTAGCCCAGGTTTATATTTTATGTTCACCATGTGACCAGCCCAGCTATTTTTTTTCTGTGAAACTGAGCCCAGTTTATTTTTTCTGAAGAATACCCAATCCAGGCCTACTTATTTTTCTACGCCCTGATGGGCTGCAACTCTTTCAAGACGCCTGCAAATCTTGAAAGTAATATGAAATGGGTTGTAAATATAAAAACAGATGGCAAATTGGCAATTACTTTATAATTTCTGAATTTTTTCACATTTTCAGATTCCTATTTCACTGGGCATTAAGCTAATTTAAATATATCTTCAAAGTACTTTAAATCTGGCTCGACATTTCGGTATTAAAAATAGTTTGGAACCCACAGAAATATGCGAAATTGGCCCTGGCCAACCAAAAAACGGACTGCAATAAATTGCATAAGAAGTCGCAATGAGCTATATATAAATTATTAAAAAAAGAGGGAATGGTCTGACTTATGGGCCTATTAAGTTGACGCGTATGCAAGATTTTTTTAGTTATTATATACGTCAACAAACGATTCTAGCAGACGTAACCGTTGGATGTCAATCCAACGGCCGTCGTGTTTCTTCAATCTCTGATCTTCTTGCTACAGCCGCCAAATCCAGCGCCGGCGGGACCGCCTGCTCCCGCCTCCCGTGCAGGCCTCACCGCCCCCTACTACTCCCACCGCTGGCCAGGGCATCCCTCTACTCACCCACACCCCATGTTATTCTACGGCGACGGCAGCCTCACACCGCAGTCGAACCAGTGAACCCTCGTACTCCTCTCCGCGCGGGCTTCCACTGCCACGTCTTCCCCGGCTCCGCGTCGTCCCCTTCCTAGGCCTCGCCGTCGTCCACCGCCCTGGTGCTCTCGGTGCGGCGTGGTCAACGTGGTCAAGGAACGGCTTCCATCGGACGTGGACTATACGTGGAGAGGCTGACAACTGGGTCCACGACGGCAGCAAGGAAGTGCGTCCTTATTATGCGGAAAATAATGATTCCTCCACCTGACAGTAGGGACCCACCGGACGGGCCACCATATTTCGCGAAAAAAACGTTTCCCCCCTGACTGCTGGGACCCACCGGACGGGCCACCGTATTGCGCGAAAAAAACGTTCCCCCTGCTGTCAGCTCGGACCCACCGGAAGTGCCTCGTTATTACGCACAAAAAAATGAATACTCCCCCTGCTGGTTGGGACCCACCTTGGTGGGAGGCTGACTTGTGGGCCTACTAAGTTGACGGGGACGGAGTGCTTTGTCAACTTAGTCAATATGAACGATTCTAGCTCAAGTGACCGTATGATGTCCATCCAACGGCCGCAGTGCTTCTTCAACCACTGGTCTTGTTGCTCCAGCCGCCCAAAGCAGCGCCGGTCGTGCCGCATGCTCCTACCTCCCGTGGCCGGCTGTGCTGCCGTGGAGGCCTCACCGCCCCCTACTATTCCCACCGCTGGCCAGGCCATCCCTCTACTCACCCACACCCCCTGTTATTCTGCGGTGACGGCAGCCTCACACCGCAGCGAACCAGTGACCCTCGTACTCCTCTACGTGTGGGCATCCACTACCGCGTCTTCCCGGCTCCACGTCGTCCCCTTCCTAGGCCTCGCCGTCGTCCACCTCCCTGGTGCTCTCGGCGCAGCGTGGTCAACGTGGTCAAGGAACGGCTTCCATCGGACGTGGACTATACGTGGAGAGGCTGACAGCTGGGTCCACGTCCGCAGCAAGGAAGTGCCTCCTTATTACGCACAAAATAATTATTCCTCCACCTAACAGTGGGGACCCACCAGACGGGCCACCGTATTTCGCCAAAAAAACGTTCCCCCCTGACTGCTGGGACCCACCAGCTACATCTTCGCACGCAAGGAAGTGCGTCCGGGCAAAAAAAAATGATTCGCCCCCCTCACTGCTAGGACCCACCAGCTACATCTTCGCAGGCAAGGAAGTGTCTGACAGTCGGGACCCACCTGGTCGAAGCGTACGTAGCGTTGTCATTCTGGTCGCGAACGTGTACGTACATACTGGTCGATGTAGAGGCGCGCACGTGTCAAGTAGAGGTGCGCACGTAGCATGTACACGTGCGTACAACGGCCAGTGTGCAAGAAAGAAAATACGGCCATGTACGTACATACGGGCAGGGTCTCGAACGCCTACTCGCGCATATGTACGGCCAGGCTTGTGTACATGGCTTGGTCGGAACGGAGAAACAACGTCGTCCTCATGTTCATGGGGAGCCAACCGGCTGGGTCGGAACAAAATGCGTCGTCGTGTTCATCGGGAGGGCTTGGATGGAACAGCCGATGGAAACAAGGCCTGGCGTACCGCAGAACGGAGGAAACGGCCTTGTGTTCGACCGGCCACGTTCGAAACGGGATCCTGTTCATCGGGAGGGGTCTGGCGTACCGCAAAACGAAGGAAACGGACCTCCTACGGTCGAAACGGGGGTCCTGTTGATCTGGAGGGGTGTGGCGTACCGCAAAACGGAGGAAATGGACTTGTGTTGGAGCGCTACGGTCGAAACGGGGGTCCTGTTCATCGGGAGGGGTGTGGCGTACCGCAAAACGGGACTCCACGTGATACTGTTCATCTCCACCGTCGACCCCCTCCAGCCTCCACGGGCTACTGTTCATCCACCGTCGACCTCCTCCAGCCTCCACCTGCGACTGTTCATCCACGGGCTCCTGTTCATCCAGCCTCCACCGCGCGCTACT
>NC_057805.1:426825618-426841363 GCF_018294505.1 Triticum aestivum
TTCCGTTAGCAGTAGTAGCGAAGGAATCGCTCGATCGGGTTCAGTTAACAGCCACTGATCGATCGTTCGGGTTCAGTAACGCGTAGCCTGCAGTGCAATCGCTCGGGTTCAGTTAGAGCCCAACGCCTCGCACACACGCGCATACATACGAGAGAAACGCGCATCACTCGGCCCCCGACCACCCACCGTAACCGGGGACTCCCTGATATTTTCCGCGCCCGCGCTTCTACCACGGTTTTTTCCGTCATGGACGGCCCAAAGAATGTCATTCAGCTGCGTCTCCGGCCCGCCCAGGACGAAAAGCCCATTTTCTGTCATGATTTTTTGTCATGGAGTAGGACCCCACCACATCTATGATGATACCGGGTTTTGTCACAATTATCGTCATAGAAGTGTCATAAGTATGACAGAAAAGATTTTTGTTCGGCCCAAAATGTCACGGATGTGTCTTTTTTTGTAGTGTAACCGGCTAATCCAAGGAACCCTCACAGTTTCTTCACGATATCGGGTACTGGCCACTCTTTGATCGCCTGCACTTTGCTTTCGTCAGTTGGCGCCCCTTGGTAACTAATGATGTGCCCCAAATAACTGATGCTATGTTGCGCAAACATGCACTTCGAACGTTTGGTGTACAGCTCATGTTGAGCCAGTAATTGCAAAACTTGAGTCAGACGCTCCACATGCTCCTCCAAGGTTTCGGTGTGGACAAGTATGTCGTCCCTGAAAACCAACACGCCCTGGCGCAGCACGGAGCGAGCACTGTGTCAATAGCACCTTGGAATGTAGGTGGTCCACCCGTCACTCCGTACGGCAGCACACAAAACAGGAAATGCCCTTGGTGAGTTTTGAACAACGTCTTGTGATCGTCCTCCGGCAACAAACGTATCTGATGGTAACCTGCACGCAGGTCTAGTTTTGAGAACCATCGAGAGCCAGCCAACTCATCAAGTAACTCATCGATGATTGGCATCGGATAGCGTGATTTGATGGTAATGGCGTTCAGATGTCGGTAATCTACGCAAAGTCGCCAGGTGAGGTCCTTTGAGGAAGTCCTGGATTAGGGGTCCTCGGACAGCCGGACTATATCCTTTGGCCGGACTGTTGGACTATGAAGATACAAGACTGAAGACTCCGTCCTGTGTCCGGATGGGACTCTCCTTGGCGTGGAAGGCAAGCTTGGCAATACGGATATGTAGATCTCCTCCCTTGTAACCGACTCTGTGTAACCCTAGCCCCCTCCGGTGTCTATATATACCAGAGGGTTTAGTCCGTAGGACAACAACAATCATACCATAGGCTAGCTTCTAGGGTTTAGCCTCGACGATCTCGTGGTAGATCAACTCTTGTAATACTCATATCATCAAGATCAATCAAGCAGGAAGTAGGGTATTACCTCCATCGAGAGGGCCCGAACCTGGGTAAACATCGTGTCCCCCGCCTCCTGTTACCATCCACCTTAGACGCACAGTTCGGCACCCCCTACCCGAGATCCGCCGGTTTTGACACCGACATTGGTGCTTTCATTGAGAGTTCCACTATGCCGTCACCATAAGGCTTGATGGCTCCTCCGATCATCGACAACGATGCGATCCGGGGCGAGGTTTTCCTCCCCGGACAGATCTTCGTATTCGGCGGCTTCGTACTGCGGGCCAACTCGCTCGGCCATCTGGAGCAGATCGAAAGCTACGCCCCCGGCCATCAGGTCAGGTTTGGAAACTTGAACTATACTGCCGACATCCGCGGAGACTTGATCTTCGACGGATTCGAGCCCATGTCAGGTGCGCCGCACATTCACGACGGGCATGACTTAGTTCTGTAGTCGGACAGTGTTCGGGAGATCACACCTGCAACTACTCCGGCCCTCAATCCGGAGCAGATTGCGCCGTCCGAGGACGGGTGGATGGACCCCGCCACGAAGGCCGCGCACTCAGCGGCGATAGAGCCGAATGCTGACTTCACTTCCTATGAGACCCGTGTTGCCAGACACCTGGATTCGTCCCCGGCCACGGGCTCTGAGCCGCCTGCGTCCGTGCCTATCGAATTTGACTGGGCACCGATTATGGAGTTTTCCTCCGCAGATATCTTTCAGCACTCACCACTGGGCGATGTGCTAAACTCATTGAGGTCTCTCTCCTTCTCAGGAGACCCTTGGCTGAACTATGTCCGGCTAGAATGGGATGCGGACGACGAAGAAATTCGCTCCCCACCCACCACCCACTTAGTAGCCACTGTCGACGATTTAACCGACATGCTCGATTTTGGCTCCGAAGACATCGACGGTATGGACGACGATGCAGGAGACGAACAGGAACCACCGCCCATAGGGCGCTGGACTGCCACCTCATCATATGATATATACATGGTGGACACCCCCAAAGAAGGCGATGGCGATAAGACAACGAAGGATAATCCCTCCAAGAAGCAATCCAAGCACCGACGTCAGCAGCGCCGCTCTAAGTCCCGCCATAGCAAAAGCAGCGATACCGGCACAAGAGATAATAACGCTCCGGATAGTGTCGAAGACGACGACAATCCCCTCCAGCCAGACCTCGAGCGGGAGGATGAACAAGCTAGCCCTCCGGAACAGGCAGCAGACGGAGAATCAGAGGATGACAATTACATGCCTCTCTCCGAAGACGAGGTGAGCCTCGGCGACGAAGAATTTATCGTGCCTGAGGATCCCGTCGAGCAGGAGCGCTTCAAGCGCCGGCTTATAGCCACAGCAAACAGCCTGAAGAAAAAGCAATAACAACTTCGAGCTAATCAAGATCTGCTAGCGGATAGATGGACTGAAGTCCTGGCGGCCAAGGAATACAAACTCGAGCGCCCAACCAAGAGTTACCCAAAGCGCAGGTTGCTACCCCAACTCAAGGAGGAAGCATTAAAACCTACATCACCAGCGTATGATGCGGCTGATCGGCCACCTCGTGGCCAAGACAGACGGGCATATCAGCCCGAAGTCCAGCCCACACCCCGCCGCCATTCAAACAAAAATACAAAGGCCCGGGGCAACACGCGGGACCTGCGAGACGTATTGGAAAACAAAGCAGGACATACAAGATCGATCTACGGATCACGGGGTCGCGCCCCAACGCGTGACGATGATCGTCACGCCGGATACACTAAAAGCAAATCCGGTCGGGCCGAATACAGCAGACAAGACTCGTATGAACTGCGTCGTGATATAGCCCGACACAGAGGCGCCGCACACCCCCTATGCTTCACCGATGAAGTAATGGATCATGAATTCCCAGAAGGATTCAAACCCGTGAACATTGAGTCATATGATGGCACAACAGAACCCGTGGTATGGATCGAGGATTTCCTCATCCACATCCACATGGCCCGCGGTGACGATCCACATGCCATCAAGTACCTCCCACTAAAACTCAAAGGACCAGCTCGGCATTGGCTGAATAGCCTGCCAGCAAACTCCATTGGCAGTTGGGAGAATTTGGAAGACGCATTCCTTGACAACTTCCAGGGCACTTATGTGCGACCACCAGACGTTGATGACTTGAGCCACATAACCCAACAGCCAGGGGAATCGGCCAGGAAATTCTAGACTCGGTTCCTAACTAAAAAGAACCAATTGTCGATTGTCCGGATGCCGAGGCCTTAGCGGCATTTAAACATAACATCCGGGACGAGTGGCTCGCCCGACACCTCGGCCAGGAGAAGCCGAAGTCCATGGCATCCCTCACGACACTCATAACCCACTTTTGCGCGGGCGAGGACAGCTAGCTAGCTCGCAGCAACAGCACATCAAGAAATCATGGCAATTCAGATGCCAAAGATAGTAACGGCAGACCACGTCGCAACAGACACAAGCGCCGCAACAACGGTGACAACGCCGAAGACACGGCAGTCAATGCCGGATTCAGTGGCTCTAAATCCGGTCAACGGAAGAAGCCGTTCAAAAGAAGCAATCCGGGCCCGTCCAGTTTGGACCGCATACTCGATCGCTCGTGTCAAATTCATGGCACCCCCGATAAGCCAGCCAATCACACCAACAGAGAATGCTGGGTGTTCAAGCAGGCCGACAAGTTGAATACTGAAAACAAGGAAAAGGGGCTGCATAGCGACGATGAGGAGGAGTCCCGGCCGCCGAACACAGGAGGACAGAAGAAATTTCCTCCCCAAGTGAAAACGGTGAACATGATATACGCAACCCATATTCCCAAGTGGGAACGGAAGCGTGCACTAAGGGACGTCTATGCGATGGAGCCAGTCGCCCCAAAGTTCAACCCATGGTCTTCTTGTCCGATCACTCTCGATCGTAGGGACCACCCCACTAATATCCGTCATGGTGGTTCTGCCGCATTGGTCCTTGATCCCATCATTGACGGATTTCACCTTACCCGAGTCCTTATGGACGGTGGCAGCAGCCTGAACCTGCTTTATCAGGATACAGTGCGCAAAATGGGTATAGACCCTTCGAGGATCAAACCGACTAAAACCACCTTTAAAGGTGTCATCCCAGGTGTAGAGGCTCGTTGCATGGGCTCAATCACACTGGAAGTGGTCTTTGGATCTCCGGACAACTTCCGAAGGGAGGAGTTAATCTTCGATATCGTCCCGTTCCGCAGTGGCTATCACGCACTGCTCGGACGAACCGCATTTGCCAGATTCAATGCAGTACCGCATTATGCATACCTCAAGCTCAAAATGCCAGGACCTCGTGGGCTTATAACAGTCAATGGATACACAGAACGCTCGCTCCGCACGGAGGAGCACACTGCGGCCCTCGCAGCAGAAGCACAAAGCAGCCTTTAAGGCAAACCGCCAATTCGGCGATAAAGCCCCCGGACACCTTCAAGCGAGTCCGGAGTAACCTGCAACATGATCGCCTGGCACGTTCGGAGCTCGCCTAGCAATTCGGCCTCCGTCCTAGTCCCAGTCAAGCGATGAAATTTGTGCCGCGCGTACATAATTACGCACTAAAAATACCATGGGCATAGGCGGAGGCACGGCTAGGACACGTCCCACAATGCGGCTCAACCGCCCCAGGGGCTGTATACCTTTATCATTTTCTCTCTTTCAGGACCTTACTCTCTGGAAGCCCTTTCCGGCAGTCTGATTGCTGGACGCATTACGAGAAGGAAATACCAAGGAAGCAAGAAGCTCTGACGTACAAGGGAAATCCCAGGTGGTCTCTGATAACGATCGATGTACCTGTTTTTACATACCCATACGCAGCTTGCCCTTGGATAGGACATGTCAAATAGTCCTATTTTTTGCTTATTACACTACTTGTATACGTACGCTTTGACGTATTATTTAAACAACAATGTATAGCGTTAGCCTATTATTGCATTTCTCTTTTTTCCTTGTCTGCTTATTTAGGACAAATGGCACTCGTACATTCTGGTACGATCAGTGCGCCAGGGGCTTTAGTGTACCCCATAATACGGCACAAAAAGTCCGGACACTTTCGACAGTGCGGCACCCCGAACTTATAGCATTATATGCATCAGCTCCGAATCATGTCTTGGGTCAATAGTTGGGTTTGCCCGGCTCCCATGTTTTGGTACCTTACGTTCCGCTATATCGGCTAAGGTAGCACTGGGAGAACTACTGCGATTGTGTCCCGGTTCTTCCGGACGAGCACCTCAGTAGAGAAAGTCGAAAACTGACTGTCATGATAAGGCGAGAGCTGGTCGCTGTTCGAGAGGTCTCAAATCCTTAAAGATTTTTTTCGCTTCGGGCGAGGAGTCGGCCTTGTCTGATTTAGGCGTATATAGCGCCCCAATTCGGCCTTCCGAATACTAGGGGCTTCGCCAAAATTTAAAATTGTAGACTTCTATGGCTAAGTGAGAGTGATAAAGCTTTATAGTCCGATTGCCTGGTTCATTGTGCTGAACACCTCCTTCGAAGGACCCAAAATTGGGATACAGAGTGCTCAGGTTTATCCCGAACACCCCAGTACTAGTTACATGGGGGCAGAAGCCGACGACTAGCCAACTCTCAGATTTTATAAACGGCCGCATAGAAGGTAATATTTTAAATCAACACAGCGTTATATAGCGCACATGAACTCGTTTTCATATCACACGATCACATGAGTACATTCATTCAAATATTACATCCTTAGAACATTCCTCCGCCACAAGGCGGGCACCCTTCAGGACACTGTCATAATACATTCGGGGTGGCGATGCTCCTTGCCCTCCGGCGGCCCCTCCTTCACCAGCTTCTCGGCGTCCATCTTCGCCCAGTGCACTTTCGCACGGGCAAAGGCCCTGCGTGCACCCTCAATGCAGACGGACCGCTTTATGACTTCAAGCCGTGGGCAGGCGTTCACAAGTCGCCTTACCAGGCCGAAATAGCTGCCAGGCAGGGGCTCGCCAGGCCACATCCGGACTATGAGGCCCCTCATGGCCAGTTTGGCCGCCTTGTGCAACTCGACCAGTTGCTTCAACTGGTCGCTCAGGGGCAGCGGATGTTCGGTCCCAGTATACTGAGACCAGCACAACTTCTCCATCGAGCTCCCTTCCTCGGCCAGGTAGAACTCTGCGGCATCCGATACGCTGCGGGGCAGATCTGCGAACGCTCCTGGAGAGCTCCGAATTTGGGTAAGTAAAGAAAAGTTTCCTTCACATGCTTGCTTTGCATAATGAATGCCTTACCCGCCGCTATCTTCTTAACCGCCTCAATTTCCTGGAGAGCCTTCTGGGCTTCGGCCTTGGCATTTTGTACGTTCTCGCGGGCCTTCGCAAGCTCGGACCCTTTCTTCTTAGAGTCATGCTCCAGGGACTCATATTTCTTGACGAAATCCCGGAGCTCTTACTGAACCTCGCCGACGCGGGCCTCTCGCGCTCGGTGCGCTCCATGGCCGCTTTGACTTCGGCCTCAGACAACGCCTTCTTCAGGGCCGCCACTTCGGTCGCGGCCCCTAGCAAATTCATAACGATCCTGTGATCTAACAAACCACATTTCTTTCTCTTTATCAATAAACAGACGGGGTACTACTTACCTTTGTTCTCTTCGAGCTGCCTCTTGGTAAGGCCAAGCTCTTCCTTGGACCGCTCAAGGTCCCGCTTCAGTGCGGCGACCTCCGCCGTGCGAGCGGCTGCGGCCAGCAGCGAAGCCTGCTTATTCACATAGACATATTTCGATTAGACTCATGTGATTATTATTTGATCCTCTGTTCGGCCTTGCCTTGCGAACACCAAACAGAGCATCAGGGGCTACTGTCTATGATGTCACATTTTCTTACAATTTGATTACTTACCTCAAAGCCGGTTAGGAGGCTGGCACAAGCTTCAGTCAGTCTGCTCTTAGCGGACTGAACCTTCTTGACTACCGCACTCATAATAGTGCGGTGCTCTTCGTCAATGGAAGCGCCGCGAAGCACTTCCAGCAAGTTGTCCGATGCCTCTGGATGGACAAAGGCCATCGGCACAGACGGCTTGCCCCCCTTAGCGAGGGGTTGCCTGACAGAATCCGGAACCACTGGAGGTTCCGGCGCCGTATTCGGCTTGGGGCTAGACTTGCTGCCCCCGGCGTTAGTGTCACGCCCAATATGCAACCCTATCCGAGAGGAACTCGAAGGTCCCACCAAGGATAGACCCGCATATTGAAACTCTTTTGCAAGGTATTACATCAACATTACATAATAGTTGGGGATACATACAAGGCATACAAATGCCGCAAGAATACATCAATACATCATACACATGATCAACATCCGACTACGGATGAAACACCAACAGAAACTCAAATGACATCCACCCTGCTAGCCCAGGCTGCCGACCTGGAACCTATCCCCCGATCGAAGAAGAAGCAGAAGAAGAACTCCAAACAAGTATCATCGCTCTCGCGTCAGGATCATCGCATAACCTGTACCTGCAACTGGTGTTGTAGTAATCTGTGAGCCACGAGGACTCAGCAATCCCATTACCATGGGTATCAAGACTAGCAAAGCTTAATGGGTGTGGAAAGGATAAGTGGTGAGGTTGCAGCAGCGACTAAGCATATATGGTGGCTAACATACGCAAATAAGAGCGAGAAGAGGAGCAACGGAACGGTCGTGAACTAGTAATGATCAAGAAGTGATCCTGAACTCCTACTTACGTCAAACATAACCCATAAACCGTGTTCACTTCCCGGACTCCGTCGAGAAGAGACCATCATGGCTACACATGCGGTTGATGCGTTTTAATTAAGTCAAGTGTCAAGTTCTCTACAACCGGACATTAACAAATTCCCATCTGCCACATAACCACGGGCACGGCTCTCGAAAGTTTATACCCTGCAGGGGTGTCCCAACTTAGCCCATTATAAGCTCTCACGGTCAACGAAGGATATTCCTTCTCCCGGGAAGACCCGATCAGTCTCGGAATCCCGGTTACAAGACATTTCGACAATGGTAAAACAAGACCAGCAAAGCCGCCCGGTGCGCCGACATCCCGATAGGAGCTGCACATATCTCGTTCTCAGGGCAACACCGGATAAGTCAAGCTACGAGTAAAACCAGCCCTCAAGTTTCCCCGAGGTGGCCCCGCAGGCTGCTCGGTTCGGACCAACACTTAGAGAAGCACTGGCCCGGGGGGGTTAAAATAAAGATGACCATCGGGATGCGTGACTCCCAAGGGAAAAAGGCTAGGTGAGGCAAATGTAAAACCAAGGTTGGGCCTTGCTGGAAGAGTTTTATTCAAAGCGAACTGTCAAGGGGGTCCCATAAATCACCCAACCGCGTAAGGGACGCAAAATCAAGGAACATAACACTGGTATGACGGAAACTAGGGTGGCAAGAGTGGAACAAAATACCAGGCATAAGGCCGAGCCTTCCACCCTTTACCAACTATATATATGCATTAATTAAATAAGAGATATTGTGATATCCCAACATAAACATAATCCAACATGGAGCAATCTTCACCTGGACCTAGCAACGCTATAAGAGGGGCTGAGCAAAAGCGGTAATATAGCCAAACAACGGTTTGCTAGGAAGGGTGACAAAGGTTAGAGGTTCATGGCAATTTGGGAGGCTTGAAGAGCAAGTGTTAGGTAGCACAGCATAGCGATAGAACGAAGCAACTAGCATAGCAATGATAGTAATGAGATCCAAGGTGACGGTCATCTTGCCTGAAATCCCGCTAGGAAGAAGAGCGAGTCCATGAAGAAGATGAAGCCACGAAGACGAACGAATCCTCACGATCGCAACGACACGGGAACTATCGAGAAGAAGCACACAACATGGTAAACACACCACACATGAACAAGGCATGATGCTCAACCAAGTATGATGCATGACAAGGCTATATGAAGCTACTCATGGCAAGAGATGATGCATACAAGAGCAACACATCAAAGCAAGTTTAAATGAGGCCGGAAACAACATATAACAATTCCGGTAAGTCCTCATATACAAATTTCGAAATTGGTCCAGATCTGAATAAACCTTATGTTCAAGTTGTTAAATAGCACGTTAAGATGCACCAAGATGATCTACACGAAATTCTAGCCAAGTTACATATAAAGTTCATTAGATTCGGAGCTATGGCCTAGAAGATATGAGCAAAAAAGTTAAACATGGCATTGATGCAAAATGCATTCAAACATCAAGCAATCACCTCAAAACAAGGATGCAACATGATAATATGAGACTACATGCAAAACTAAGCAAGTTTCATATAGAACATGCTCAAAACGGAGCAACGGTGCAACAAATACACTCCAAACAAGATATAGCAACAATCTGTCCAAAACAGCAACTAGGCATCTTGCAAGTATCAAAACAACATGCTACAGCACCTCAACATGATAAAAAAAGGCATGGCCATGATATACAGGTAAAGCATCACAAAACATGAACACCGAGTGTCGGGGATATACCCCGCAGTATGACCCGGCTGGAGATATAACCCGGCTGGGATTGGGTGTTTCATTAATGACCCGGCAGACTATAAGCCGGCAGGAACAGTTAAGTAGGTTAAGCTCGCGGGAACAGTTGAGCATTGTAACCCGGCAGACATGGTCATGTAACCCGGCAGACACAGTCATGTAACACGGCACATGTTAAGCCAGACGGTAAGCCAGATGGTAAGTCAGATCGTAAGCCAGACGGTAAGCCAGATGGTAAGCCAGATGGTAAGTCAGATCGTAAGCCAGATTGTAAGAAGCCCAAGACGTTAAGAAGCCCATGGTGAGACATCAAAGTAAGGTTAAATCTTAAGTCCGAGTTGGACTCCACATGTAACCCGCCCCTCTAACTTATATAAGGAGGGGCAGGGCACCCCAAGAGGGGACAAGAAACAATCGATAGGGCTAAACACCGAGAGCCGGTTCCCGGCGACTCTCCCGTGATCATAATGAAACCTAGCCTCAAACAGCATGTAGGGTTGTTACCGGATGATGTTTCCCGGGGCCCGAAGCTGTCTAAATCCTTGTCTTGTGTCGAGTCTCTCGATTCCGCTCAACCCCTCTCAAGCTACCACATAGATGCGTTGGCCTCACGATTAAGTCCTGACACTAAGGACATCTGCCGTGACAATTCCACGACACTGAGCTATCTCCAGAAATCACTAGAACTCGCTCAAAAGGGCATGGCAAGATTGCAAATAATAACAGATTCACAGACTTAGCAGAAATCACTGGACATGGCAGAAATAACATCAGGTTGCAAAGTTTATGGCTATCAAACAACATGCTACATAAACATATCATAGCAAACAAAGGCATTGACATGAATCTACTAATGGCATAGAACAAAAGTCCCTTACTGATCACGAGCCAAACAGGCACAGAAGATATGATGGCACCCATGTAAACATAGCAAGTTTCATAAACAGATTCAGATTTGGAAGAAAAACAGAGCATGGCAGAAATAACGATAAGTAGGCATGTTGGTGAGCTTGAACCACTCACCACAGAGCAATACATGGCATGAAAAGGTAACCAGCAGTAATATGGCATTATTATGAAGCTAAGCATGGCAATAGCATAGTCATAGAGTGCATGGATCACTAGCAAAACACATGGCAAAACTGAACTAAATGTTAATAGGCTGACAGCAACATTATTTAGTAAATTTGGAGCATGATAACAGCAATCTAAGGCAGGCTATAATTGCAAACAAGGGCATGGATGGATAGAGCATAACATGTTTAACAAAACATCCTTAGTGAACATCTCCATATTATGCATAGAACTCATGGAGACAGCAGGTTTACATGGCATCACAATGTTACAGCTACAGACTTAGCAGAAATCACTGTCACAGAAATCAGCAACATCACGGAAGCTACTTTGCATGCTTATCCTAGTCACCAAATAGATCACAAAAATACAAGATAAGCACCCCTGTAAAGATGGCATGATATAGTTCAAAACACATGTAGAGCTCAAGCTCATAGGATGTACACACAAAATGCAATAAAAAAGACAAATCACCAAGTTCTGTAAACAGACAGCAGTTAACAGCATATAGCACTCTTGCAACGATGATTAGGGCATCAAGATGAACTCTAATGAACATGACCCAATGGAACAAAATGAAGATCATCTAACAATGAATATTTCGATATATCATATGCACAAATCGGAGCACCGAGCATGAAGTTATGATGCGATGAACATGGGATAAAAACATCACATGAAAAATGACTTGGTGGAAAAACGAGGGGGGTTCGACCTTCGGGGTTGACCGCGGCACGGATCCTGTCGTGGAATTGTCACGGCAGATGTCCTCAAGCTAGGACTTAGTCGTGGAGCCATCGCAACTAGGAAGCTTGAAGGGGTTATGCGGGACAAGGAACACGAGGGGTTATACTGGTTCGGCCCCTTACGGTGAAGGTAAAAGCCTACGTCCAGTTTGAGGTGATATTGATTAGGGTTACGATCACCAGGGAGCTAAACAGCTATGCTCGGCTCTCGATGAGGTTGTTGTCGCCCTCGAACCGCTGCCGGGTCGTCCCTTTATATAGGGAGGCTGACGCCCAGCAGCTCTCAGAGTCCCGACCGGCTCATAAGAACGTCCGGCTCGGACTCTAAACCATACTTGCCTTATACTACAAGTCTACCATAATAATGATTGTCACTACAGGCCCTAAGCCATATCCGGGTCTCAGCCCATCTCTGGCCCATCGTCTTGAAACTTGGCTCCGGGCTTCTGGCAATGACCATCCAAAGAGTAACTCGGCCCCTCCTGGCGGGTGACTCTAAGGTCTACATTCTCAACATTAGGCCCCAGATTGACTTGAGCCGGCTCGCGTCAATCTTCAACTCTGCCGAAAGAAAAAAGCTCCGGCTTACCATTCATATGAAAGCCATAACCCGGAGTGACGTCATCCTCTGGACTCCGGATAATCCGCCGTGACGTCATCCTCCATTAAGTCCGTTTTTTACTCCGCGAGATCCGCAACGGATCTTTGCTTTTACTGTCATTCCGAAAATCGAGGCGCCGTGAGGGGGAGATAACCACGCCGTGGTCTCCTTGAATCTCGCGCCCACTTATGACTCTGCCTTATAAATAGGCCGGCCCAACGCTTTCTTCTCACGCTCTCCTTCTTCCTCCTCGCGCCGTCGCTCCTCTGCCCGAGCTCCGCCACTGCCGCCGCCGTCGCGCCCCTGGTCTTCATCAACCCGGCCGCTGCATCACCCTGATTCGGACCAGATTCACGGCAGCGACCTCCGCTCTTTCCAACTCCGGTGAGTCTCCTTTGCCCTGTCAGATAGATCTACTGTAGGGTTCATCTTGTGTTCTTCGCGTTCATCACCATTGCCGTAAACCTCAGTAGCTCTTGTAGTCACTGCACTCGGTTGATCTTTAACCTCACATAGAGTCAGTGCGGTAGATGTTTGAGATCCATTTCACCTGCAAAAAACCCTCCTTTTACTGCATAAGAACCATGTTCCACCTCAAGAACTTCTCTTGCCTCTGTTTTTTAGGTCTAGAAAATTTTCATTTCACCCGACCATTTTGATCCGAAAAAGTTACTGCAATATGTGAAATCTGTTTTACCACACTTAGTAAAAACTACAGCCCTTGAATCTTGGCGGCTTATATTTCCGACTTAAAGAAAACACGCGCCATAGAACTTTCCAGTTTAAAGAGCACCATGCTCTGTAGAATCCTCCGGCTTAACTGCGGTAAGCCGTAGATGACCAACTTATTCTGAATGCCCCTACGGCTTAGATAACCCACCGTATCTGAATATATATCATTAGTCCCCTTCATAAGCCGCCATTGTAGTTTGAATGATAATCTCCGGCTTATAATTAACCCGGACACTTTTCTCTTTACCATAGACCACCAACCTTCACCATGCCTCCCAAGGCTCCCATCACTTGCAACTGGATGAGATCTAACGTTACTGACGACACCCTGGCCAACTTCGTTAAGTCCGGATATCTGCCCAAGAAGGAAGTGATGTCCTACCATGCCCCTGATCCGTCTGAGGAAAGACCACAGCCGAGGGACGGGGAGGTAGTGATCTTTGCGGACCATATGAGCCGGGGCTTCGCACCGCCCGGCTCAAAATTCTTCCGGGATGTGCTCAACTTCTTTGACCTTCGGCCTCAGGATATAGGACCCAACTCCGTATCCAACATCTGCAACTTCCAAGTCTTTTGCGAAGTGTACCTTGGAGAGGAGCCCAGTTTGCTGCATTTCAGAGAACTGTTCTACTTAAACCACCAAAACGAGTGTGCGAACGGGCCAAGTCTGGAATTAGGCGGCATCTCCATCCAACGGCGCAGGGACTGTCTATTCCCTTACGCAGAGCCGCCGAGCCACCCCAAGGACTGGAATATGACTTGGTTCTACTGCCAAGATACGTCCCCGGCTGACGAGAACCCGCTGCCCGGCTTTCGCCCAACACGCCTAGAGCCGACTCATCCACTATCCGACAAACTGACTGCCGCGGAATGCCAGCCTCTGCTTCCAACGATCAATAAGATCAAGGCCCTGCTAGGCAACGGTCTGAACGGAATAGACCTGGTTGGGGTCTGGATCTCATGGCGGGTGATCCCATTGAGCCGCCGCCCCGGCTTAATGTGTGAGTACACCGGGCGAAACGATGACCCGCAGAGGCACAGTCGCAATGATCTTCCAGAAGACGTTGCTGAAGAAGAGACCAAGGCTCTGTTAAACGAGAGCCTGGCAGACTGTGGAAGAACCGGGCTAGCCCCGTTCTGCAAGACCAATCCAGCCCCAGCGGTAAGCCGCTGACTTTAACCTTTCAACTTCTTTTGCATGTCACCTTGCTCTGAACCATTTTAAGAATTCATTACTGTATTTCTCAGGCTGATGATAAATTCTGGCGGGTCAAGTATGACCATGAGGCGGCCAAGAAGGCCAGGAAGGCGAAGAAAGCCGCCAAGAAAGCCGCCCCTCGCAAAAAGGGAAGCAGACCCGCTGCTTCGGAGCTACTGCAATTAAGCGACAGCTCCGAGTCAGAGGTAACCCTTAAACCTTTAAACTCTTGCCATATTTGTTGTTTGTTGTTGTCCGCCTTATCAACATTTTGCTTATTGACAGGATGACACCGGCGCCAGTAACCCGGTGGTTGAAGACGTAATGTCATTTTCCTCCGACTCGGAGCCTTTGCCACAGCTGAAAGTCCGAAGAGTAAGCCGGAAAGTAAGCTTTTCACATCCATTAGCTCATCAAGACCCTCAATTTCTTTTGAAGCAGCAGGTTCACGAAAGCCGGCGTCACACCCGGGCCCGCAAGGACACCGACCTCTCCGCCGGGTTACCCGACGCAACAAGGAAGCGTCGCACTGAGGTTTTTTCTCACTTGTACCCTTTTCATTCGTTGGCGGGTGTCATCCGTCAGCCACTCAACTCTTCTGACTCCAATTATCAGGAGACCTCCCCCTCTTCGGGTGACTCCATGCAGTCAAGTCTGCCGGCCTTCAAGACTGCACCCGGGTAATAACAATCTCCTTACATTATCTGTCTGTACTTACTCCTTGTGTGCCTAACACTTCTGCCTTTTCAGTGCCCAGGCAAAGCTCACCAAAAGAGCAAAGAAGACCAGGTCAGCCGGAGTGCCGGACTTGCCTGAGCCGGAGGCGACGGCTCAAGAGCCGCCAGCTGCCTCCGCCCCCGAAGCCACCATACCCATGGACACGGCGCCTGAAGCCCCTGCCCCGACTACCAAGACAACGACCGAAGCGTCGGTTAACCCAGAGGCCTCCAGCTCTGCCCCACCAGCTGACGACCCGGACGTGGTAATTACCCGGACGGAGTATGTTGAGCCGGGGCGGCCGACCGTGCTGGCCAAATGCTCCGCGAAGGGGGAGTTGCTGCAGCCTCACCGGGTGAATCTGGACCTCTCCAGCTACACCGACTTGAGCATTGGAGAGCTCGTCTCTGGCTACATCAACCAAGTTCACAAGAGCCGGGACGCCGAGATCGCCATGGTCAACCAGATCCAACAAAAATCTGAGGTATCTGTAACACCCCGAGAATCATGCTACAGTAACTCTCTGTGATTAAGCTAATCATGTTGCTAAACAGGGCTTGATCACATTGGAATCACATTTCCTATCAAACTCCTAATTCAAACTTCAATTAAAATTAAAGTGGAAAATAAAAGTTTTCAAAAATTTAAACAAAAATGTTCGGTGGGTGCCAAATAATACACTGGTAATTATTGTGGAGAAAACTCCTTTTTATAAAATGCCTAAATACTTTTAAATGAAATAAAACAGAAAAGAAAATAAACAAATAAAAAGAAAATGCAAAAGAACACAGAACAAAGAAAAAAAAGGGAAAAGGAGAAGGGCCCCCC